>NC_092038.1:105601346-105856824 GCF_003086295.3 Arachis hypogaea
AGCTCCCTAACCAATGAAAGGGGTTTAGTGATTCATAGCTCTAATTCATTACAAATATGAAAGTTTAAAATGTCCAAATGCTAATACTCAATTCTATCTTTTATACCTTTCTAAATTGAGCTTTGTTGTTTTCTTGGGCTTGAGCTTTCTTGATTCCTTTTGCCTTGGTTATGTATAATCTTGATAGGCGTGATCAATTCTGCACATTCATGAGAAATTAGTGATAAACAGAATGAACAAGTCAACAATGAAGTTCCAGACTCATAATTCTCAAGCCAATCCATAAACATGATATTCAATTGGGTTTCATACTTTATGTTTAGTTAATATTTGTGTTTCAATGCTAACTTAACTCAATATTTTGGCCAAAAACCCTTTTGAAAGTGGCGTTTAAGTTGAAGTTTAAGTTTCAGTTTAAGGTTAACCTGAAACTTAACGGGAATTGGAAGAAAGCAACCCAGGAGCAGTAATTAATCGAACACGTTTAAGCTTCAGTTAAGGTTAAACTGAAGCTTAAACGTGGAATGAGATGCAACTGGAGAATTCTTGGTCGAAACGTTTAAGCTCGTTTGGTCACTGGAGCTTAAACGTGGAAATGAGAAGGCAACCGGAGGAGCTAAAGCGAAACGTTTAACCTCCAGTTTGAGGTCAAATGGAGGTTAACGTGGGAATGAAGAAGGTACCAGGAGTGTAAATGTCGAACACGTTTAAGCTCCAGTTTGAGGTCAAACTGGAGCTTAAACGTGGAAATGGCTCCTGTGCACAAAATAGCGAACACGTTTAACCTCCAGTTTGAGGTCAAACTGGAGGTAAACGTGGGAATACTTCCTTGTGCCATTCCATTCTGGCGTTTAACCTTCAGTTTGAGGTTAAACTGGAGGTTAAAGCAGTTCCTCTTTCTCACTTTCATGATTCTGGCGTTTAACCTTCAGTTTAACCTTAAACTGAAGGTTAAACGCCACTTTCAGCATTTGGTGCATTCCTTATTCTGGCGTTTAACTTCCAGTTTAAGGTTAAACTGGAGGTTAAACGCCACTTTCAACATTATATGGCACATGTGATCTTCAAGCTTCCTTATTGATTTGTTGCCTCCTTGCCTAGCCTCTTCTTCCCTGAAATCATCCACACAATTGCATCAAAGTCTTGCAAAATTTCATGAGAATTCTTCCATTCATAGCATTCAAGTAATATAACTAAAACTCATGGAATTTGCATCAAAATTACACTGTTTGGATGATTCCTTACTTTGTTGTTCATTTAACCATTCTTGGTTACTTTAAGCTCAAGAAAATGCATAAAACAACTAAAACTAACAGAAAAATGCTAGTGAAACTAGCCTAAGATGCCTTGGCATCACAACACCAAACTTAATACTTGCTTGTCCCTAAGCAAGTCCTGAGTTAATTGAGAGGAAAGTGTGAAACAAAAAGCAATTACATTGGCTATATTAGCAAGCATTTGAAGTTCATCAGAAGGGTTTTATGCAGAAAGTTGCAGCATCACTTTTTCATTCTTATCAGGTAGAATTATCACTTTTTCATTGCATCCATCAAACACTGCTATGGCCTTTGTTATTCTTATGTTTTGGCACATTTTCCTTTTTTTGTTTTTCTTTTCCTAGAGCTCCTTTGCTCCTTGTTTGCTCAGTGTCATGTGTTGCATAAGCCTTTGGCATTTTCTTTTCTTATCATTGCATTACACATATCCACTACAGGCATTTTAGTTCACATTTCTTCTTGAGACATTGGTGCCCAGCACCTCTTTGTGTAACTAAATGTTTTGTATTTAGGTTGCTCTTGATAATGGACTTTTGGTTGATATCCCGGGTTAGTTAACCCAAGTTACCAAGTGTTGAAACACTCCTCAGAACTATTCATCCAAGCATATCCTTAATACATAAACACCAAGGCATTTGTCTCAGAAGTTCAACCATTGGTGCTAGCTTATTTTCTCAATTTTTTTGCTTTTGGTTGCCTTTTTCAAGGCTTTTTCTTCTTTTTTTTTTTTTCATGCAAGACATTTATTCATCAGATCATAGCGTTTTCATTTTACACAAAAATGATAATTCTACATTCTATTTCTAGTGATCTGACTAACAATCAAGCATGCATACCACCTTAATTCTACTTGATTTGTCACTAATTGAGCCAAGTTACTTTTGTTCAAACTTTTCTTTATTTTTGGAAAGAGAACAAGCATGGCAAGCATTTGTTTAAGAAGGTGAAGTTATATCCAAACATCTAGGCATTCACTTTATTCAAAGCAGTAAACAAACAAACATACAAATTGACTTAAAATGAAAGAAAGCTCATAAAGACAATTCACAAACTATTATTTGATTATTAAGGGACAAGACCACCTCTCATTTGTTGCTTGGTTCTTTTTGATTCTTGGGGTCCTGCTTCTTCTTGCTTCTTACCTCTTTTTGACCACTTGTACTTCCTTTATCTTTTCTCATGAGCTTTGTCCAGAATCCAGCCTTTTTCATTGTTTCTTCCACCCTTTTTCCAGGATCATCGCCTTGTTTATTTCTCCTTCTTTTCTCCCTTTGAAATACTCATCAAAAGATGGGAATGCTGGGTCCATCTTGTGTAGATGTTCCCCTATGTAGTTAAGCTTGATTTGAGAACTGATTTGTAATCAGCTTGGACTGAGTGTCTTGCATTCTGCAAAGTGGTGGCTTCTTTGATTGCAAAGATACTGGCATCTTGGTGTTGGCATATGTGGCTGAGGGATTCCTGTAATTGTAAGTTCTGTTCTCTTTGCAGATCTAGGAATCTTGATTCAAAGTTCCTTTGCATATCCATCATTTTGAGGTGAAAGTCCTCTTGCCTCTCTTGAGACCTCATGTATTGTTGAGACATTCCTTCCATGATTTCCTGCATTCTGCTCATATCCATGGGGTCTCTGGGAACTTGTTGCCTTCTTTCTGGACTTCTTTGCTCTTCTTGCTCTTCTTCTCCTTGTTGCTCTGCTTCTTGCTCCTCTTCTGCTTGTTGCCCTTCTTCATTTCTTCTTTTTATATGTCTTGGGGGTTGGGCTAAGAGTCATTCTGTGAGCAGTTATGGCCATTCCAGGATATAGCCAATTAGGTCTTTCATCTTCAAGTGGTACTTGAGCTTGGATGCATAGTCTGATGATGGTGCTAGGGAAGTGGAGCCAAGAGTCAGGGTCACTTTTCTCACTAAACTCTTGTATCTGTTCAGCAATGAGTTTATGAACTTTGATCTCCCTCCCACCATAATGCAATGTAGCAAGATGGCTCTTTTAGGGACTATTTCTGAAGAGTTTGCAGTGGGTAGGATGGATCTCCTAACTATTGCATACCACCCTTTAGCTTCAGGTGTTAGGTCTCCCCTTCTCAAGACTCTTGGAGCCCCCTTTGTTTTTCTCACCCATTCAGCTCTGATGGCGCAAAGGTCTTCAGCAATAGTCGAATAGTCAGGTTCTCCTACCATCCTTTCCTCATAACTTGCTTGGCTGAAACGTATGTTTTTCAAGCCAAGAGCTTTCATGATTGCCTTAGGGCTGAAGTCAACTTCCACCCCTCTCACATAGCTTTTGTATGTAGGTTCCATGGTTGTATCCTCCCTTACTGCATTTGCATAAAACTCCTTCACCAGGTTGATGTGATTTTAGTGATTGGCTTAGTCAGGAGCTCCCACTTCCTCTTTTGATCTTCTCCCAAATACTTGGGAACTCATCCTTTTCAAGGTCAAAGGGAACCTCAGCTAGTACCCTTTTACGTCTCATCCATTCGGCTTGAATCTCATGGAAAACTGATTTGTATTTCCATGCATCAAATTCCCTTTCCTCCTCCATGGGTTGCTTGTCTTTTCTTCTTTTGTGGCTAGATGAGGCTGCCATTGGTTCTTTAGTTTTGGAGAGTAACAAGCTAAGGTTGACAAGGTGAAGTAAGAAAGTGTTGTTAGAAGTGTGGTGAGGTTGTTTTCGGCAATAGATAGTTATGCTATGATGAAAGGAAATGTGCAAGAAGGAGATTTGGTGGTGTGGAGCTCGTTCCCCAATTGCTTCTTTTTAGTGCAAGCAAGTGAAAAATGGACGGCTAGGGAAATTTGTGAAGGATGGCTTGATGGTAAATATATGAATTAGGGAAAAAGGACGAATTGCTTTTCACTTTCTTGGAAGTATTCTAGGTGCATTAGGTTGTACATGTAGCTATCTTTTCATGCAAAACTTCTTTTTCCCATTTGTTAGTTTCAAAGATTTTTGAACTTCCTTTTTGACCAAGCACCGTGCCTCCCCCTTTGTCTTTTTCCTCCATTATTATCCTTCCTTTTGTACCTGCACAAACAAACAAATTTGCTATCATTTCTTTCGGTCATGTGAATGAGGAATAGCATTTGCACATGTTTTTCATTCTTTTTGAATTGTAGATCAATGATTAACTTTATGAGCTTATAGCCGTGACTTTTTATATGTATGCACACTTATTATTGGACACCAAACTTAGTGTTTGGTAATGTCTCCTGATGACATGAATCCATGTTGGTTGTCCTTAATGAATGTGCATAATTCTAGTAAATCATAGTCATTTTGGCTCTTTGATCTAAACAATTTTACTACCTAAAGTAATTGAAATCAAAGTATTAAAACATGCAAATGGTTACTTGTCATGAATTTCTAAATCCAGAGGAACTTCTTGCTTTTCATTAACTGTGTTCAAAGAGGAACACCAAACTTAATGTTTGGTTATGCACCTTAAATGAAAGATTGAATACAATTTGATAAGATTTGGGGATGCCTTCAGGCACACCAAACTCAGAGACCAATTGTATTTTATATGCAATGTTTAGTGCACCTTATCAACAGTTGTCCTGAGGATTCAAGTTCATGCATAAGAGACCATGCTTTATTAGATGCAGAGTAAAGCAATAAGAGTAAGGATACTAAAAACATGGGTTGCCTCCCATGAAGCGCTTCTTTAACGTCACTAGCTTGACGGTTGTCCCTTGTTAGGGTGGATTGTAGTGCTTGATGTCTTCTCTTCTTACTATGAAAACGTCCCCATTTGATTCCTTTATGACTTCCAAATGTTCCATAGAAAGAACTTTCCTGATTGTGAACACTTGAGGGAGCTGGGAAGGAATGGTTTTGAGGCCAGGTGGGATTGGCAGATAATGACTTGATATCACTTCATCTCCCGGAGAGAAACCTTCAGTGGGAATTTTCTTGTTTCTCCACCCTCTTGGCACTTTCTTTACAATTCTTCCTTCTCTCTTAAGGACTTCTTCATTGACTCTTATGCCAGGAGGTTCCTTCTTATCTGTTTCTTTTAATTCTTGTGGCTTTAACTCTTGCAATTCTTGTTTGCCTTCCAAGGACTGTTTAGAGTTTCAGTTGCTGGATTGCTTTCCTCCAAACAGAGATGGCTACTATCATCCTTAGGCTTTTCAGATTCTAGTTCAGGCTCAGATGCAGGTTTGAAAACATGGAAAATGAGCTGTTCATCATGTATTCTCAAAATTAGCTCTCCTTGTTCTACATCTATGAGTGCTCTAGCAGTGGCTAGAAATGGCCTTCCAGAATGATAGGGTGTAAGTAGCTTTCCTCCATGTCCAAAATGACAAAGTCTGTGGGGAAGAAATAATTTCCCACTTTCACCAGCACATTCTCAACTACCCCTTCAGCTTGCTTTGAGTTTTATCAGCCAGTTGTATGATTACATCAGTGGATCTTACCTCATTCAGTTGTAGCCTCTTCATAAGAGTCAGAGGCATCACATTTATGCTAGCTCCTAGATCACAGAATCCCCTGTCAATTTTTGTTTCCCCTATGATGCAGGGGATATGAAAACTTCCTGGGTCTGTTTTCTTAGAGACTATGTCCTTCTTGATGAGTGCACTGCATTCTTTGTTCATGATTACAGTTTGTCCTCCCTTCAAAACTCTTTTCTTGCTCAGCAATTCCTTCAAATACTTGATATGTGTAGGCATCTGCTGGAGGATCTCAAGAAAGGGAATATTGATATGGAGAGACTTAAATGTCTCTAGGAACCTTGAATATGTTTTCCCTTTTTCACCTCCTCCTAACCTCTGAGGAAATGGTGCTTTTGGTTGGTATGTTTCCAGCGTGCCTTCCTTTTGCTTTTCCTTGGCTTGCTCAGTTTCACTTTCCTGCTTAGCTTCTTCCACACCTTCTTTCAAGATTTCTGACTCCTTTTCTGAGGGTCTGATTCCTTCTTCTTCTGAGACTTCCTTCAATATGGTGATGGCCTTGCATTCTTCCCATCTCACTCCCTTTTGTTCCCCCTTAGGATTCTTTTTTGTGTCACTAGGGAATACTGCAGTTGACTTGGGAGCCTGTTGAGATAGTTCTCCTACTCGAGCCTCCATCCACTTGAGTTTTTCGCCATGGTTCCTTAAGGTCGATCTCACATCATCCCTAAAGCTTTTCAACTCACTTATGTCCTGGCCCATGTTTACTAACCTTCCTTCTATCCTGTTTAATTGATCTTGAAATTGTTGGTTTGGATTAGGTTGGGCAGGTTGATTATTTTGGCCATGATATGGTGGTTGGGAGTAAGTGTTTTGTGTGGTTTGGTATGATCTTTGGTTGGAGTTTTGGTATGTGGAATTGTTATGTTGGTTGTGGTTGTAAGGTTTGTGGTTTTGTGGTTGGCTTTGCTGGTTTCCCCACCCAAAATTTGGGTGGTTTTTCCATCCTGGGTTGTAAGTGTTGGAATGTGGATCATATGATTGCCTTTGTTGGTTTCCCACATAGTTGGCCTCTTCCCAATCATTTCCTTCAGTGCTTACTTCCTCTTGATCTTGTGTGTGTATTGCAACCACTTGCTTTGTGTCCAATTTCCTGGTGAGCTCTGCTAGTTGCTTGGCAAACACCTTGTTTTGTGCTAGAATTGTATCAACATGGTTCAGCTCCATGACTCCCTTAGTGTTGTGCCTCTCTGAAGCATAGTAGTACTCATTCTCAGCCACTGTCTCAATCACTTCAATGGCTTCTTCCACAGTCTTTTTCCTGTTCAATGAACCTCCTGATGAATGGTCTACAGCCTTCCTTGATTCATAAGAAAGTCCATCATAGAAAATATGCAATTGCACCCAGTCAGGAAACATGTTTGGTGGGCATTTCCTTGTCAACTCTTTGAACCTCTCCCATGCCTCGTAGAGCGTCTCACCATCTTGTTGTCTAAAAGTCTGAACCTCAGATCGAAGCCTATTGACCTTTTGTGGGGGGTAGAAACGTGCCAGAAACTTGCTCTCCACCTCATCCCAGGTTGTTAGGCTGTCCCTTGGGAATGATTCCAGCCACTTGGCTGCCTTGTCCCTAAGTGAAAATGGGAACAAGAGCAGTTTATAGGCATCTTCCTGGACTCCATTGGACTTCACTGTGTCACAAATTCTCAGGAATTTGGTGAGATGTTGATTTGGATCTTCATTAGCACTCCCACCAAATGAACAATGATTCTCCACCAATGATATGAGTTGTGGTTTGAGTTCAAAATTGTTGGCCTGAATGGGTGGTTTCTGAATGCTACTACCACAATTCCCAGAGGTTGGGTTTATGTATGAACCAAGAACCCTCCTCTCAGGAATGGCATTGTTTCCATCAACCCTCTCATGGTTGTGAACTTCTCTATCCATGTTGAGATCTAGAGCTTCCTCAAATTGTCCTCAGATTCTCCTTCAGATTCTTCTTCTCCCAGTACCCTCTTCCTTCTTGCTTCCCTTCTAAGTCTATGAAGGGTCCTCTCTGGTTCGGTATATGGCGGAGTTGATGCCTCTCCTCTCCTACCTGTCATACAAGAACACACCACAAGCAACAAACAAGTGGAATACTCTTGGTTAATGGAAGAGTATGGTTAGAGCAGTTGAGGAATTAATTCAAATAGTTAGTGGGTCAGTGAGTTAGTTGCTTGAATTTAAAGGCATAAAGAAAGAAAGCAAATAACAGAATGCAGAAATTAAAATCAACAAGTAACTGAATTAACAAAACAATAAAAATGCTCAATCTAGTTAACTCCCAATTTGAGAATTGTCAATCGAAAACCAATCCCCGGCAAGGGCGCCATAAACTTGATACTAGCATAACCTTGATGCTATGATTTTAGGAAATTGCACAATCGGCAAAATTCCTTCCGGCAAGTGCACCGGTTATCGTCAAGTAAAAACTCACAATAGAGTGAGGTCGAATCCCACAAGGATTGGTTGAATGAGCAATTCGGATTAGAAGTTTGTTCTAGTTGAGCGGAATCAAGATTTAGATGAGAATTGCGGAATATTAAATTGCATGAATTAAAGAGCGAGAAATTAAAGTGCTGAAATTAAAAGGGATGGGGGTGATTGCATGAATTGAAATTGCAGAATGTAAATAGAAAGTGTAGATCAGAATGGGGAGTTCATTGGGTGTTAGGAGATATTGAGATCTCCGAATCAAAACATTTTTATCTCTTCCTCAACCAATGCATTCATTGAATTTTGCTTGGCAATCTTATATGATTGGATCCCAATCCCTTGGCTCACCAATTCTCTCTAAAAACAAACAAATTCCCAATCCCTTGGTTTAAATGTTCATAAGAAGAGATGATGCTTGATCACTGATTATACCACACAGTTTCATGGACCACAATTTGGTAGGATTACATGTCACAATATCCATCCAAACCCCAATCCAATTCACTGTTTGAAAGCTTCTCTAGCATGAATCCTCCATTCCTTTCCCAAGGTTCCGAAGGATTCCAATTATGGGTAATTTCTTTCCCAAGACAACTACCCAATGGAATTAGATCGAGAAGCTTTCTAACAAAATTCAAGAGAAAAGATTGAAGAAGAAGATAAAACTATTATTGATTCATTGAATTACAATAGAGCTCCCTAACCCAATGAAAGGGGTTTAGTGATTCATAGCTCTGAATTCAATTACAAAATATGAAAAGTTCTAAAATGTCCAAAGTGCTAACTAACTTCAATTCTATCCTATTTATACACTTTCTAAATTGAGCTTCTGTTGTGTTTCTTGGGCTTTGAGGCCTTTCCTTGATTTCCTTTTGCCTTGGGTTTATGGTCCATAATCTTGATGAGGCTGTGATCCAATTCTGCAACATTCATTGAGCAAACTTAGTGATAAACAAGTAATGACACAAGGCTCAACAAATTGAAGTTCCAGACTCATCAATTCTTCAAGCCCAATCCCATAAACCATGATATTCAATTGGGTTTCATACCATATTATGTTTAAGTTAATATTTGTGTTCAAATGCTAACTTAAACCTCAATATATTTGGCCCAAAAACCCTTTTGAAAAGTGGCGTTTAAGTTGAAGTTTAAGTTTCAGTTTAAGGTTAAACTGAAACTTAAACGTGGAATTGGAAGAAAGCAACCCAGGAGAGTAATTAATCGAACACGTTTAAGCTTCAGTTTAAGGTTAAACTGAAGCTTAAACGTGGAAATGAAGATTGCAACCCTGGAGGCAATTCTTGGTCGAACACGTTTAAGCTCCAGTTTGAGGTCAAACTGGAGCTTAAACGTGGAAATGAGAAGGCAACCCTGGAGGAGCTTAAAACGCCGAACACGTTTAACCTCCAGTTTGAGGTCAAACTGGAGGTTAAACGTGGGAATGAAGAAGGTAGCCCAGGAGTGTAAATGTCGAACACGTTTAAGCTCCAGTTTGAGGTCAAACTGGAGCTTAAACGTGGAAATGGCTCCCTGGTGCACAAAATAGCTCGAACACGTTTAACCTCCAGTTTGAGGTCAAACTGGAGGTTAAACGTGGGAATACTTCCTTGGTGCCATTCCCATTCTGGCGTTTAACCTTCAGTTTGAGGTTAAACTGGAGGTTAAACGCCAGTTCCTCTTTTCTCAGCTTTCATGATTCTGGCGTTTAACCTTCAGTTTAACCTTAAACTGAAGGTTAAACGCCACTTTCAGCATTTGGTGCATTCCTTATTCTGGCGTTTAACTTCCAGTTTAAGGTTAAACTGGAGGTTAAACGCCACTTTCAACATTATATGGCACATGTGATCTTCAAGCTTCCTTTATTGATTTTGTTGCCTCCTTGCCTAGCCTCTTCTTCCCTGAAATCATCCACACAATTGCATCAAAGTCTTGCAAAATTTCATGAGAATTCTTCCATTCATAGCATTCAAGTAATATAACTAAAAACTCATGGAATTTGCATCAAAATTACACTGTTTGGATGATTCCTTACTTTGTTGTTCATTTAACCATTCTTGGTTACTTTAAGCTCAAGAAAATGCATAAAACAACTAAAACTAACAGAAAAATGCTAGTGAAACTAGCCTAAGATGCCTTGGCATCACAACACCAAACTTAATACTTGCTTGTCCCTAAGCAAGTCCTGAGTTAATTGAGAGGAAAGTGTGAAACAAAAAGCAATTACATTGGCTATATTAGCAAGCATTTGAAGTTCATCAGAAGGGTTTTATGCAGAAAGTTGCAGCATCACTTTTTCATTCTTATCAGGTAGAATTATCACTTTTTCATTGCATCCATCAAACACTGCTATGGCCTCTTGTTATTCTTATGTCTTTGGCACATTTTCCTTTTTTTGTTTTTCTTTTTCCTAGAGCTCCTTTGCTCCTTGTTTGCTCAGTGTCATGTGTTGCATAAGCCTTTGGCATTTTCTTTTTCTTATCATTGCATTACACATATCCACTACAGGCATTTTAGTTCACATTTCTTCTTGAGACATTGGTGCCCAGCACCTCTTTGTGTAACTAAATGTTTTGTATTTAGGTTGCTCTTGATAATGGACTTTTGGTTGATAATCCCGGGTTAGTTAACCCAAGTTACCAAGTGTTGAAACACTCCTCAGAACCTATTCATCCAAGCATATCCTTAATACATAAACACCACAGGCATTTGTCTCAGAAGTTCAAACCATTGGTGCCTAGCTTATTTTCTCAATTTTTTTGCTTTTTGGTTGCCCTTTTTCAGAGGCTTTTTCTTCTTTTTTTTCTTTCTTTTTCATGGCCAAAGACATTTATTCATCAAGATCCATAGACAGTTTTCAATTTCTACACAAAAATGATAATTCTACATTCTATTTCTAGTGATCTGACTAACAATCAAGCATGCATACCACCACTTAATTCTACTTGATTTGTCACTAATTGAGCCAAGTTACTTTTGTTCAAACTTTTCTTTTATTTTTGGAAAGAGAACAAGCATGGCAAGCATTTGTTTAAGAAGGTGAAGTTATATCCAAACATCTAGGCATTCACTTTATTCAAAGCAGTAAACAAACAAACATACAAATTGACTTAAAATGAAAGAAAGCTCATAAAGACAATTCACAAACTATTATTTGATTATTAAGGGACAAGACCACCTCTCATTTGTTGCTTGGTTCTTTTTGATTCTTGGGGTCCTGCTTCTTCTTGCTTCTTACCTCTTTTTGACCACTTGTACTTCCTTTATCTTTTCTCGTGAGCTTTGTCCAGAATCCAGCCTTTTTCATTGTTTCTTCCACCCCTTTTTCCAGGATCATCGCCTTGTTTATTTCTCCTTCTTTTCTCCCTTTGAAATACTCATCAAAAGATGGGAATGCTGGGTCCATCTTGTGTAGATGTTCCCCTATGTAGTTAAGCTTGATTTGAGAACTGATGTTGTAATCAGCTTGGACTGAGTGTCTTGCATTCTGCAAAGTGGTGGCTTCTTTGATTGCAAAGATACTGGCATCTTGGTGTTGGCATATGTGGCTGAGGGATTCCTGTAATTGTAAGTTCTGTTCTCTTTGCAGATCTAGGAATCTTGATTCAAAGTTCCTTTGCATATCCATTATTTTGAGGTGAAAGTCCTCTTGCCTCTCTTGAGACCTCATGTATTGTTGAGACATTCCTTCCATGATTTCCTGCATTCTGCTCATATCCATGGGGTCTCTGGGAACTTGTTGCCTTCTTTCTGGACTTCTTTGCTCTTCTTGCTCTTCTTCTCCTTGTTGCTCTGCTTCTTGCTCCTCTTCTGCTTGTTGCCCTTCTTCATTTCTTCTTTTTATATGTCTTGGGGGAGTTGGGCTAAGAGTCATTCTGTGAGCAGTTATGGCCATTCCAGGATATAGCCAATTAGGTCTTTCATCTTCAAGTCGTACTTGAGCTTGGATGCATAGTCTGATGATGGTGCTAGGGAAGTGGAGCCAAGAGTCAGGGTCACTTTTCTCACTAAACTCTTGTATCTGTTCAGCAATGAGTTTATGAACTTTGATCTCCCCTCCCACCATAATGCAATATAGCAAGATGGCTCTTTTAGGGACTATTTCTGAAGAGTTTGCAGTGGGTAGGATGGATCTCCTAACTATTGCATACCACCCTTTAGCTTCAGGTGTTAGGTCTCCCCTTCTCAAGACTCTTGGAGCCCCCTTTGTTTTTCTCACCCATTCAGCTCTGATGGCGCAAAGGTCTTCAGCAATAGTCGAATAGTCAGGTTCTCCTACCATCCTTTCCTCATAACTTGCTTGGCTGAAACGTATGTTTTTCAAGCCAAGAGCTTTCATGATTGCCTTAGGGCTGAAGTCAACTTCCACCCCTCTCACATAGCTTTTGTATGTAGGTTCCATGGTTGTATCCTCCCTTACTGCATTTGCATAAAACTCCTTCACCAGGTTGATGTTGATTTTAGTGATTGGCTTAGTCAGGAGCTCCCACTTCCTCTTTTTGATCTTCTCCCAAATACTTGGGAACTCATCCTTTTCAAGGTCAAAGGGAACCTCAGCTAGTACCCTTTTACGTCTCATCCATTCGGCTTGAATCTCATGGAAAACTGATTTGTATTTCCATGCATCAAATTCCCTTTCCTCCTCCATGGGTTGCTTGTCTTTTCTTCTTTTGTGGCTAGATGAGGCTGCCATTGGTTCTTTAGTTTTGGAGAGTAACAAGCTAAGGTTGACAAGGTGAAGTAAGAAAGTGTTGTTAGAAGTGTGGTGAGGTTGTTTTCGGCAATAGATAGTTATGCTATGATGAAAGGAAATGTGCAAGAAGGAGATTTGGTGGTGTGGAGCTCGTTCCCCAATTGCTTCTTTTTAGTGCAAGCAAGTGAAAAATGGACGGCTAGGGAAATTTGTGAAGGATGGCTTGATGGTAAATATATGAATTAGGGAAAAAGGACGAATTGCTTTTCACTTTCTTGGAAGTATTCTAGGTGCATTAGGTTGTACATGTAGCTATCTTTTCATGCAAAACTTCTTTTTCCCATTTGTTAGTTTCAAAGATTTTTGAACTTCCTTTTTGACCAAGCACCGTGCCTCCCCCTTTGTCTTTTTCCTCCATTATTATCCTTCCTTTTGTACCTGCACAAACAAACAAATTTGCTATCATTTCTTTCGGTCATGTGAATGAGGAATAGCATTTGCACATGTTTTTCATTCTTTTTGAATTGTAGATCAATGATTAACTTTATGAGCTTATAGCCGTGACTTTTTATATGTATGCACACTTATTATTGGACACCAAACTTAGTGTTTGGTAATGTCTCCTGATGACATGAAATCCATGTTGGTTGTCCTTAATGAATGTGCATAATTCTAGTAAATCATAGTCATTTTGGCTCTTTGATCCTAAACAATTTTACTACCTAAAGTAATTGAAATCAAAGTATTAAAACATGCAAATGGTGTACTTGTCATGAATTTCTAAATCCAGAGGAACTTCTTGCTTTTCATTAACTGTGTTCAAAGAGGAACACCAAACTTAATGTTTGGTTATGCACCTTAAATGAAAGATTGAATACAATTTGATAAGATTTGGGGATGCCTTCAGGCACACCAAACTCAGAGACCAATTGTATTTTATATGCAATGTTTAGTGCACCTTATCAACAGTTGTCCTGAGGATTCAAGTTCATGCATAAGAGACCATGCTTTATTAGATGTAGAGTAAAGCAATAAGAGTAAGGATACTAAAAACATGGGTTGCCTCCCATGAAGCGCTTCTTTAACGTCACTAGCTTGACGGTTGTCCCTTGTTAGGGTGGATTGTAGTGCTTGATGTCTTCTCTTCTTACTATGAAAACATCCCCATTTGATTCCTTTATGACTTCCAAATGTTCCATAGAAAGAACTTTCCTGATTGTGAACACTTGAGGGAGCTGGGAAGGAATGGTTTTGAGGCCAGGTGGGATTGGCAGATAATGACTTGATATCACTTCATCTCCCGGAGAGAAACCTTCAGTGGGAATTTTCTTGTTTCTCCACCCTCTTGGCACTTTCTTTACAATTCTTCCTTCTCTCTTGAGGACTTCTTCATTGACTCTTATGCCAGGAGGTTCCTTCTTATCTGTTTCTTTTAATTCTTGTGGCTTTAACTCTTGCAATTCTTGTTTGCCTTCCAAGGACTGTTTTAGAGTTTCAGTTGCTGGATTGCTTTCCTCCAAACAGAGATGGCTACTATCATCCTTAGGCTTTTCAGATTCTAGTTCAGGCTCAGATGCAGGTTTGAAAACATGGAAAATGAGCTGTTCATCATGTATTCTCAAAATTAGCTCTCCTTGTTCTACATCTATGAGCGCTCTAGCAGTGGCTAGAAATGGCCTTCCCAGAATGATAGGGTGTAAGTAGCTTTCCTCCATGTCCAAAATGACAAAGTCTGTGGGGAAGAAATAATTTCCCACTTTCACCAGCACATTCTCAACTACCCCTTCAGCTTGCTTTTGAGTTTTATCAGCCAGTTGTATGATTACATCAGTGGATCTTACCTCATTCAGTTGTAGCCTCTTCATAAGAGTCAGAGGCATCACATTTATGCTAGCTCCTAGATCACAGAATCCCCTGTCAATTTTTGTTTCCCCTATGATGCAGGGGATATGAAAACTTCCTGGGTCTGTTTTCTTAGAGACTATGTCCTTCTTGATGAGTGCACTGCATTCTTTGTTCATGATTACAGTTTGTCCTCCCTTCAAAACTCTTTTCTTGCTCAGCAATTCCTTCAAATACTTGATATGTGTAGGCATCTGCTGGAGGATCTCAAGAAAGGGAATATTGATATGGAGAGACTTAAATGTCTCTAGGAACCTTGAATATGTTTTCCCTTTTTCACCTCCTCCTAACCTCTGAGGAAATGGTGCTTTTGGTTGGTATGTTTCCAGCGTGCCTTCCTTTTGCTTTTCCTTGGCTTGCTCAGTTTCACTTTCCTGCTTAGCTTCTTCCACACCTTCTTTCAAGATTTCTAACTCCTTTTCTGAGGGTCTGATTCCTTCTTCTTCTGAGACTTCCTTCAATATGGTGATGGCCTTGCATTCTTCCCATCTCACTCCCTTTTGTTCCCCCTTAGGATTCTTTTCTGTGTCACTAGGGAATACTGCAGTTGACTTGGGAGCCTGTTGAGATAGTTCTCCTACTCGAGCCTCCATCCACTTGAGTTTTTCGCCATGGTTCCTTAAGGTCGATCTCACATCATCCCTAAAGCTTTTCAACTCACTTATGTCCTGGCCCATGTTTACTAACCTTCCTTCTATCCTGTTTAATTGATCTTGAAATTGTTGGTTTGGATTAGGTTGGGCAGGTTGATTATTTTGGCCATGATATGGTGGTTGGGAGTAAGTGTTTTGTGTGGTTTGGTATGATCTTTGGTTGGAGTTTTGGTATGTGGAATTGTTATGTTGGTTGTGGTTGTAAGGTTTGTGGTTTTGTGGTTGGCTTTGCTGGTTTCCCCACCCAAAATTTGGGTGGTTTTTCCATCCTGGGTTGTAAGTGTTGGAATGTGGATCATATGATTGCCTTTGTTGGTTTCCCACATAGTTGGCCTCTTCCCAATCATTTCCTTCAGTGCTTACTTCCTCTTGATCTTGTGTGTGTATTGCAACCACTTGCTTTGTGTCCAATTTCCTGGTGAGCTCTGCTAGTTGCTTGGCAAACACCTTGTTTTGTGCTAGAATTGTATCAACATGGTTCAGCTCCATGACTCCCTTAGTGTTGTGCCTCTCTGAAGCATAGTAGTACTCATTCTCAGCCACTGTCTCAATCACTTCAATGGCTTCTTCCACAGTCTTTTTCCTGTTCAATGAACCTCCTGATGAATGGTCTACAGCCTTCCTTGATTCATAAGAAAGTCCATCATAGAAAATATGCAATTGCACCCAGTCAGGAAACATGTTTGGTGGGCATTTCCTTGTCAACTCTTTGAACCTCTCCCATGCCTCGTAGAGCGTCTCACCATCTTGTTGTCTAAAAGTCTGAACCTCAGATCGAAGCCTATTGACCTTTTGTGGGGGGTAGAAACGTGCCAAAAACTTGCTCTCCACCTCATCCCAGGTTGTTAGGCTGTCCCTTGGGAATGATTCCAGCCACTTGGCTGCCTTGTCCCTAAGTGAAAATGGGAACAAGAGCAGTTTATAGGCATCTTCCTGGACTCCATTGGACTTCACTGTGTCACAAATTCTCAGGAATTTGGTGAGATGTTGATTTGGATCTTCATTAGCACTCCCACCAAATGAACAATGATTCTCCACCAATGATATGAGCTGTGGTTTGAGTTCAAAATTGTTGGCCTGAATGGGTGGTTTCTGAATGCTACTACCACAATTCCCAGAGGTTGGGTTTATGTATGAACCAAGAACCCTCCTCTCAGGAATGGCATTGTTTCCATCAACCCTCTCATGGTTGTGAACTTCTCTATCCATGTTGAGATCTAGAGCTTCCTCAAAATTGTCCTCAGATTCTCCTTCAGATTCTTCTTCTCCCAGTACCCTCTTCCTTCTTGCTTCCCTTCTAAGTCTATGAAGGGTCCTCTCTGGTTCGGTATATGGCGGAGTTGATGCCTCTCCTCTCCTACCTGTCATACAAGAACACACCACAAGCAACAAACAAGTGGAATACTCTTGGTTAATGGAAGAGTATGGTTAGAGCAGTTGAGGAATTAATTCAAATAGTTAGTGGGTCAGTGAGTTAGTTGCTTGAATTTAAAGGCATAAAGAAAGAAAGCAAATAACAGAGTGCAGAAATTAAAATCAACAAGTAACTGAATTAACAAAACAATAAAAATGCTCAATCTAGTTAACTCCCAATTTGAGAATTGTCAATCGAAAACCAATCCCCGGCAACGGCGCCATAAACTTGATACTAGCATAACCTTGTTGCTTCCTTGCCTAGCCTCTTCTTCCCTGAAATCATCCACACAATTGCATCAAAGTCTTGCAAAATTTCATGAGAATTCTTCCATTCATAGCATTCAAGTAATATAACTAAAAACTCATGGAATTTGCATCAAAATTACACTGTTTGGATGATTCCTTACTTTGTTGTTCATTTAACCATTCTTGGTTACTTTAAGCTCAAGAAAATGCATAAAACAACTAAAACTAACAGAAAAATGCTAGTGAAACTAGCCTAAGATGCCTTGGCATCAATAATTAGTCATTATTTTTATTTAGTTAACCCTCAACGAATGAAGGAAAGTCAAATTAAAAGTCAACCTCTATTCATAAGTCCTAATCCTCTCCCTTGGGAAGGATTAGAGTTAGTGACTAACAAGCCAACCAACAATGAACCAATTACAATTGAACTCTTGAGTATTCCAACTCAAGGTTCTCCTTTTAATCAACTCCCAATCAAGTTGGAAAACTACTCCATCATCATAAATGTGGACTTCACAAAATCAATGGGGAAAATAAAAAGAGACAAAATAAACAATAATGAAAGAGATTAATTAAAAGTAAAAATAGTTTTGTATTAATAAACTCTGAAAATAATCCAATATCAACTCTGGACAAATTAAGAATATGGAAGAGTAAATGAAAAGTAAATAACAAACTATAATGACCAGTTCCGGAGGTAGACTATTCTCAAAAGCCAAAGCCAAAAAATCTTCAAATCCTAAATTATGGATGTCAAAAGAGATACCTAGGGGAGGAGTAAAATCAGATCTAAAAACTAGAAATTATGCGGAATGAATTCTTCTCCTTGTCTCTACATGTTTCCTGGCTCTAATCTGTGTTTCTGGGCCGAAAACTGGGTTGAAACGCGGCCCAGAATCTATGCTAGCGACTTCTGTAATTCTGCAGATCGCGCACGTCACATGGTGCATGAAATTGTGATCTCTAGTAATGGCATTCAACCTGGTATGCATGTTTATAACTCAGCACTTTCTTCACAACTTCGCACAACTAACCAGCAAGTGCACTGGGTCGTCCAAGTAATAAACCTTACGTGAGTAAGGGTCGATCCCACGGAGATTGTTGGTATGAAGCAAGCTATGGTCATCTTATAAATCTTAGTTAGGCGGATAATATATGGTTATGGAGTTTTCGAATAATAGTAATAAATAAACAGAAAATAAAGATAGAAATACTTATGTAGATCATCGATGGGAATTTCAGATAGGCGTATGAAGATGTTGTGCTCCTTCTGAATCTCTGCTTTCCTACTACCCTCATCCAATCCTTCTTACTCCTTTCCATGGCAAGCTGTATGTAGGGTGTCACCGTTGTCAATGGCTACATCCCATCCTCTCAGTGAAAAAGGTCCAAATGCTCTATCACAGCACGGCTAATCATCTGTCGGTTCTCGATCATGCCGGAATAGAATCCATTGATTCTTTTGCGTTTGTCATCACGCCCAACAATCGCGAGTTTGAAGCTCGTCACAGTCATTCAATCCCTGAATCCTACTCGGAATACCACAGACAAGGTTTAGACTTTTCGGACTCTCATGAATGCTGCCATCAATTCTAACTTATACCACGAAGATTCTGATTAAGGAATCTAAGAGATATGCATTCGGTCTAAGGTAGAACGAAAGTAGTTGTCAGTCACGCGTTCATAGGTGAGAATGATGATGAGTGTCACAGATCATCACATTCATCATGTTGAAGTGCAACGAATATCTTAGAACAGGAATAAACTAAATTGAATAGAAAATAGTAGTAATTGCATTAAAACTCGAGGTACAGCAGATCTCCACACCTTTAATCTATGGTGTGCAGAAACTCCACCGTTGAAAATACATAAGTCATGAAGGTCCAGGCATGGCTGAATGGCCAGCCCCCCAATTGTGATCAAAATACCGAATGGTCAAAAGACTAGACAATCCAAGACTCCTAGTACAATAGTAAAATGTTCTATTTATACTAGACTAGCTACATGGGTTTACAGAAGTAAGTAATTGATGCAGAAGTCCACTTCTTGGGTCCACTTGGTGTGTGCTTGGGCTGAGCTTGAGCTTTACACGTGCAGAGGCTTCTTTTGGAGTTGAACGCAAAGTTGTAACATGTTTTTGGCGTTCAACTCTGGTTCGTGACGTGTTTCTGGCGTTTGACTCTAGAATGCAGCATGGAACTGGCGTTGAGCGCCAGTTTACGTCTTCTAATCACGAATAAAGTATAAACTATTATATATGGCTGGAAAGCTCTAGATGTCTACTTTCCAACGCCGTTGAGAGCGCTCCATTTGGAGTTCTGTAGCTCTAGAAAATCCATTTCGAGTGCAGGAAGGTCAGAATCCAACAGCATCAGCAGTCCTTTGTCAGCCTTCTATCAGAGTTTTGCTCAGGTCCCTCAATTTAAGCCAGAAATTACCTGAAATCACAGAAAACACACACAAACTCATAGTAAAGTCCAGAAATGTGAATTTAGCATAAAAACTAATGAAAACATCACTAAAAGTAGCTAGATCTTACTAAAAACTACCTAAAAACAATGCCAAAAAGCATATAAATTATCCGCTCATCACAACACCAAACTTAAATTGTTGCTTGTCCCCAAGCAACTAAAAATCAATTAGGATAAAAAGAAGAGAATATACTATAAAGCTCAGAATATCAATGAATATTAATTCTAATTAGATGAGCGGGACTTGAAGCTTTTTGCTTCTGAACAGTTTTGGCATCTCACTTTATCCTTTGAGGTTTAGAATGATTGGCATCTCTAGGAACTTAGAATTTTAGATAGTGTTATTGATTCTCCTAGTTAAGTTTGTTGATTCTGAAAAACAAAGTGCTTAAGGCTACAAAGTGGTAAAATGTGGTAATCAAAGATTCAATTGGAATTTTCAATTGTTTTTCTGCTTAAGGCTAGTAATGTGGTAAAATGTAGAACAAATGGGATTAAAAACGCCTCAAAGTGGTTAACAAAGGTAATAAAAAGGGTAGGCTTATTTGGGGTAAGTGAGCTAAACAAGCAATGGCCTCAATCATATGCATGCACATAACACATTAACATTGAACATATAGGTAGATTTGAGACAAGATCTGAGACCAAGGCAGAGAAAGGTAGGTTGCCTGCAATTTGCACGTGTCCCATAGCATTCCGAATGTGTCTTGGTAGATTTAGAGGCTGGTCTGTGAGGATGCACCATAGTAGAACGGCCATGTCTACAGTGAAGGAAGACTCATGAGTGCTCAGAAAGACGTAATGGGACATAATCTGTGCCCATATGTGAGCCTCCAAGGTGAGTGCAGAAGCCGATATTCCCTTAGGACGAGAACGATGGTATCCAAAAATCCATCTGCTGCCAGGTTGTGTGATAACTCTGAGAACAGCGTCCCAGTCAAATTTGTATGTCTGGTGCTTGAGTACGGCTTCTTGAAATGCGTCCAGTCCTTCTGGAGCAAGGGGAGATCTAAGACTCGCTGAATGGCCTCTTCTGTAATGGGGACTTGCTTCTGACGAACATAAACAAACTGCAGGGTCGGCAGGTAGAAATTAGAGTAGAACTCAACTACCCATGAAAGATTAACCTGCCATGGCTATCTCTGTAGGAATCCCCAGTGTCTTTGTGCAATTCGTGACTCAACAAATTTGGCAATATGAGGCGGAAGGATAAGAAGGTGTTCGTTGTTGTAATTCTGAGCTTCCAGAATGGGGAACATCTGCTCACAGTAGTGATTGGGAAATCGTCCAGTGTCCTTTGCTGGGAATGCTTTCTCCTTTTCATCGACCTTTATAATCCTTTTAATTCTTTTTGTTGAGGGCTTAACTGCAGTTGAAGATGGCTCTGCCACTAATGCTCTTTTTGTTCCTCTCCTTGCTGTGGATTCGGAAGTAGCTTTCTCCTTGCCTTTCTTGGTGGCCATCCTGAAAGGGAACGAGTAAAGACATGAACGTTTCAAGGGTTATAGCAAGGAAAAGATTGGGAAAGGTGGTAATCAATGCACAGTAAGGAATAATGATGTTAACACATGGTCATGACTACATGTGAAAAATCAACAACGGAAATATAGCAAGTGCATATGATGACAGTTAAATACAAGGTGTTTATTGGCATGCCGGCAAGGGCATGAGTAGCATAGATCAAACATTCAATGTCCAAGTTAGATTACCACGTCTTCCAAACAAATAATATGCTTGTAATAACAATTATATAAAAATTAATAAAATAGAAAAAGGGTTTTGTGAAAAGCAAGAATTTAGAGTAGTAGATTAAAAGAGATCTAAAAATAGTACACAATGCTATATGGGCGTTTTCACAAACACATAGCATGCATGTTAAATAAGGTATGGAAAATATTAACTTGAACATGCAAGTAACCCTATAAAAATAATAT
Organism: Arachis hypogaea; assembly: GCF_003086295.3. Taxonomy (NCBI): domain Eukaryota; kingdom Viridiplantae; phylum Streptophyta; class Magnoliopsida; order Fabales; family Fabaceae; genus Arachis; species Arachis hypogaea. Next base: position 105,622,815 of record NC_092038.1, read on the forward strand.
ATAACTATTAAACAAGTCCTAAACAATCCACAAGCAACATATAAAAATAATGACCCAAATAAATCTCCAACACCAATAAGGGGAAAAAGAAAGAAAAAGAAAACATGGATAGGGAAAGTAGAAGAGAAAGAAAAAGAAAACATGAAAATAAGAAGAAGAATGAAAAAGTAGGGAGGGAAGAAGAGAAGAAAAACCTTGATAATGGTGGTGAGAAAGAAGGAGTAGAAGGAAGGAAGAAGGGAGAAGGAAGAAGGGGGAAAAGTAAGATTGGGGTAAGAAAAGATAAGATAATCTGGTAGATTTGAATGGGTTGGGCGGCACAAGCGACGCGGACGCATGGGGCACGTAGTTGCGCGGAGAGCCCTTGAAGGAAATGACGCGGACGCGTCGGTCACGTGGACACGTGACATGATTTGTGCTTGTGGCGCGAGGGCAGCTTTGCGCTCACACAACTCTCTGTTTGAAACATGTTTTGCCAAATTTTAGGGTGATGCGGGCGTAGCAGGGCTTGTGCGGCTAGCACAGGTTCAGCCCAGCTCCAGCGCAACTCACTGCCATACACCCTGTTACGTCGAATTGCAGAGCCACGCGTTTGCGTGGTTGACGCGGACGCGTGGGGAGGCCATTTTACAAATGACGCGATTGCGTCATCCACGCGATCGCGTGGGTTAAATGGTGCCAGGGGAACGCCTCCAGCCACACTCCTGCGTAACTCTCTGTTTCTTTTCTTCAATGTTGCGAAGGCACTATGACGTGAGCGCGTTAACGATGCTGGCACGTCGCATGCCTTAACCCCCTTTTTTGTTTTTTTTTGTTTTTTTTATATATGCAATATGCAATATGCGAATGAGATGCAAAATATAGGCATTAGTACTGAGAAGAGTTATTAACGAAGGAAAGTAAGGAGAGGGGAAGGAACGGTCATACCATGGTGGGTTGTCTCCCACCCAGCACTTTGCTTTAACGTCCTTAAGTTTGACGCTCCACTAGCTCAGTCTCTGCTATGGGCGGATCTTCCAAGAGGAAGATCTCTAGTTCCTGGTTTTTCGCCATCTTTTCGCCATGGAATAACTTCAAGCAATGTCCATTGACTTTAATAAGTTCATAGCTTGAAGGATGGCTTAAGTGAAAGACTCCGTATAGTTCCACCCTCTCTACTCGATAGGGACCATCCCATCTGGATCTCAGCTTGCCTGGCATGAGCCGCATTCTGGAATTGTAAAGGAGGACTAAGTCCCCAGGTTGGAATTCTCTTCTCTTGATGTTCTTGTCATGCACAGCCTTCACTTTCTCTTTATACAGCCTGGAGTTTTCATAAGCTTCTAGGCGGAGGTTCTCTAATTCTTGAAGTTGCAACTTCCGTTCAGCTCCAGCTCTCTCATAGTCCATGTTGCATTCCTTTACTACCAGAAGGCTTTATGTTCCAACTCAACTGGGAGATGACACGCCTTTCCATAAACCAAGCGGAAAGGACTCATCCTAATCGGTGTCTTGTATGCTGTCCGATATGCCCAAAGTGCATCTTGGAGCCTGGTGCTCCCATCCTTTCTATGAGGCTTGACTATCTTTTGTAGTATGTGCTTCATCTCTCTATTAGACACCTCTACTTGCCCATTAGTCTGGGGGTGATAGGCTGTTGATACTTTATGAATTATCCCATGCCTCTTTAGTAAACCTGTTAGTCTCCTGTTACAAAAGTGAGTGCCTTGATCGCTCACGATTGCTCGTGGAGATCCAAAGCGACAAATGATATGGTTTTTAACAAAGGAAACAACAGTGTTAGCATCATCAGTACGAGTAGGAATTGCTTCCACCCATTTAGAAACATAATCTATAGCTAACAGTATATAAAGGTGGCCATTAGAATTTGGAAATGGACCCATGAAGTCAATGCCCCAAACATAAAAAATTTCACAGAAAAGCATAATTTGTTGAGGCATTTCATCCCTCTAGGATATATTACCAAATCTTTGGCATGGAGGACAAGATTTACAAAGGTCAGCAGCATCTTTAAAAAGAGTAGGCCACCAGAATCCACAGTCAAAAACTTTTTTAGCAGTTCGTTGAGGGCCAAAATGTCCTCCACTCTCAGATGAGTGGCAGGCCTCTAAAATGGACTAGATTCTGATTGAGGTACACACCGTCTAATTACCTGGTCAGCACCACACCTCCATAGATATGGCTCATCCCATACATAGTATTTGGATTCGCTTTTCAGCTTGTCTCTCTGATGCTTAGTGAAATCGGGAGGAAAATTGTGGCTAACTAGATAATTAGCTACGGGTGCATACCAAGGAACTACATCAGATACTGCCTGTAAGCTATCAAATGGGAAATTATCATTGATAGGAATGGAGTCATCTTTAATGTGCTCAAGGCGACTCAAGTGGTCAGCCACTAAATTTTGGTTACCACTCCTATCTTTAATTTTCAGATCAAATTCTTGCAGCAGTAGCATCCAACGTATTAGCCTTGGTTTAGACTCCTTAGCTAATAAATATTTTAGAGCTGCATGGTCTGAGTACACTACTATGTTAGTACCAAGTAAATAGGCTTAGAATTTATCCAGAGCAAAAACAATAGCTAGAAGCTCTTTTTCAGTAGTAGTGTAATTAGATTGAGCAACATCTAAAGTCTTAAATGCATAAGCAATTACAAAAGGGTCGTTACCTTCATGTTGAGCCAGTGCTACTCCTACTGCATGATTGGAGGGGTCACACATGATTTCAAATGGTTGGCTCCAGTCTGGTCCCCTCACAATCGGAGCTTGAGTTAGGGCGGTCTTCAGCTTATCAAACGCTTGTTTGCAATCCTCACTGAACTCGAACTCAATATCTTTCTACTGTAGTCTGGATAAGGGCAGTGCTACCTTACTGAAGTCCTTAATGAATCTCCTGTAAAAACCTGCATGGCCAAGGAATGAACGGACTTCCCTCACAGAGGAGGGGTAAGGTAAACTAGAAATAACATCCACCTTTGCTGGGTCTACAGAGATACCAGTATCAGAAACAACATGTCCTAGAACAATACCTTGTTTTAACATAAAATGACACTTTTCAAAATTTAAAACAAAGTTTAAACTAACACATCTGTCTAATACTCTAGATAAACTATCCAAGCAAAGGTTAAATAAATCACCATATACGCTAAAGTCATCCATAAAAACTTCCATACAGGTCTCAATGAGATCAGAGAAAAGACTCATCATACACCTTTGGAAAGTAGCTGGTGCATTGCATACGCCAAAGGGCATTCTTTTATAAGCATAAGTCCCAAAAGGACATGTAAAAGTAGTCTTTTCCTGATCTTCAGGAGCTATATGGATTTGAAAATAACCTGTATAACCATTTAGAAAGTAGTAATGAGATTTACCTGACAGGCGATCAAGCATCTGATCAATGAATGGCAAGGGATAATGATCCTTGCGAGTGGCTTGGTTGAGACGCCTGTAGTCAATGCATACTCTCCATGCGTTCTGCACTATGGTTGTCAGAAGTTCTCCTTGCTCATTATTCTGCCATATCCACCAAGCTCCATCCAATTGCTTTCTTATGCGTCCTCAATACACTAAGCAGTTTTTCTTCTTGTTGGGAAGTGAGCTCCCTTGCAATGATGACTGGAAACTTCTGCTTGTCCTCAAGGTATGCATACTTGAGGTGTGGAGGAAGGGGCTTTAATTTCATTTTCCGCTCATGGTTTGGCTCTGGATTATCTAGTGCTGGTGAAAATGGTAATGAATCTTCAGTATGTTCAGAGGGTGTCCCCACACTTGGGTCTTGCTCCATGTGATTCTCTTCCATGTCTTCCTGGTAAGTTGCTGCTATGATTTCGTCAATGATGTCACATTGGAATATGGAGTGATCTTCTGGGTGGGTGATTCATAGCTTCATCCATATTGAAGCTCATTATTCTGCCATCTACCTCAAAGGAATAGGTTCCCGAAAAGGCATCCAGCTTGAATTTCAAAGTCTTCAAAAACGGTCTTCCAAGCAAGATTGACAAAGGTCTTTCTGAGTTATTTTGGGGCATCTCCAGGATATAGAAGTCAATGGGAAACGTGAGCCCCTTAATGCTCACTAACACATCTTTAGAAATTCCAACCACTGTGATAATACTTTTATCTGCTAACACAAAACGAGCTTCCGACCTTTTTAAGGGAGGGAGCCTTAAAGCATTATATATAGACAATGGCATAGTACTCACGCATGCTCCTAAATCACACATACAGTCAGAAAATATCACACCTCCAATGGTACAGTTAACCATGCATGGGCCTGGGTCACTACATTTTTCAAGTATATTTCCCATTAAAGCAGATATAAAACTACCTAAAGGAATAGTTTCTAATTCATTAATTTTATCTTTATGTATGCACAATTCTTTTAGAAACTTTGCGTATTTAGGTATTTGCTGAATAACATCAAAAAGGGGAACAGTTACCTCAACCTTTTTGAATATCTCTACCATTTTGGGATCAAGTTCCATCTGCTTTCTGGGCTTCTTAGCAAGGTGTGGAAATGGAATAGGAATGTCGTCTTTTATAGCTTAAGCTTACTGGGGTTCTGCATTCCTTGGTTGAGCTGCTTCTGCTTCAGCCATGCCTTGTGCTTCATCATCTTCTTCAACATCCTCTACCTCAACCGTGTCCGCAGCTGGGGCGTGTTCTGGCGGGCTTGGTTCCTCAGAATTCCTCTCTTGCAGTGTGGTTCCAGATCTTAGGGTAATGGTATTGATGCCACCCTTGGGGTTGGGTAATGGTTGAGAGGGGAGTCCACTAGAACTCGAAGACTAGTTGTTAGAGTTATTTAGTGATCCAATCTGTGAGACAAGGGCTTGCAAGGTAGAGTTCAGACCATTCAGAGTAGAAGTAACATTGTTTTCCATGGCCTACTGTCTCCGATAAATAGATTGTAGTAACTCATCATTAGAAGATGAAAAGGGATAAGTGATCTGAGGGGTCTGCTGAGATGCTTGAGGCTGCCTTAGATGAGGTGCTCTGTAGGCCTGATTCTGATTCTGCTGCCTGAAGTTGTTATTGTTATTCCACCTCTAGCTTCCATTGTTATCTCTGCCTCCTCTATTATGATTGTCCCTCCAACCTTGGTTAGAATTATCTCTCCAACCTTGGTTGGGGTTATCCTGCCATCCATGGTTGTAGCTGCCACCTTGATTGTACCCTTGATTGGGGCGGTCATAGAAGTTATGAGTGGTTGCCACAGTGTTGTCTTCCTATTGGAGTTGCGGATATTCATCAGTATAATGACTGTAATTGGCACAGATTCCGCATACTCTTTGTGGAACCAACTGTTGCCTTTGCTATGGTGGAGAAGGCTGAGCTTGCTGAGCTTGTTGTTGACTCAATTGCATCTGCTTCAGTAAGTTGGTCATTTCACATAAGCTCTGAGTTAAAGCAGCAGTCTCTTTGCTAGAGGATACCTCTGCAATAGCTCTTGACCGACTTTGTTTCTACCTGTGATTCCTAGTAGATTCAGCTAAGTCGCTGATCAATTGCAATGCCTCATCAGTAGTCTTGTACTTTTTTATAGACCCATTACTAGCACCTTCCAATGTGGTCTTATCTTGAGACTTCATGCCCTGTGTAAAGTAGCTGAGCAACACTATCTTGTCAATCATATGGTGGGGACATGCTTCCAGAAGATTATTGAAGCGCTCCCAATATTCGTAGAGAGTCTCAGATTCGTCCTGAACGATCATGGAAATGTCTTTCCTCAGTTTATCGGTAACCTCAGCTGGAAAGAATTTCTCCAAAACTTCTCTTCTAAGCGTATCCCAGTTTGAAACAATTGCTCCGAGTTGAGTGTAGTACCACTCTCTTGCTTTTCCCTCAAGAGAGAATGGGAAGGCTTTTAACAGAATAGAAGTTTCATCAGTACCATCACGCTTAACAGTAGAACAAGCTGTCTGAAAATTCCTAAGGTGCTTGATAAGCTCTTGAGCAGGTAAGCCATGAAACTTGGGCATCAAGTTGAGTAGTGCAGTCTTTATTTCAAAATCCACAGCCACCGCTGGGTGGTGCGCCTGGTACGGCTGCAGTGTAAAATCAGGGGCTCCAGCCTCCTGGATAGTGACTCTCCTTGTAACACCCTACCATACAGAGTCTTATGCTTAAGTCATAATTCAGAGATAGCAAGTTATTACGACCTCTAAAATAAAAATTAGTACGTATAGTAGTATGAATGATTGATTATAACTAGGAGCCTTTGTAGAAAAAATGGGTAAACAAAAATCGCAACTCGAAAGCGCAACACTCCGATCGATAACATAACGAACAAGGATAACCAACGCGTGATTATATATATACAAAGGAGTGTCAAAAACAGGAATATTAAGACTCAAAATCCGGCTGCAAAGATAACCGGTCCGAGCATAGCAATATATACATATGATAAAAATAAGGAAAACCCCAAAGGAAACCCAAAGGGACACAAATACATAAAACCTAATCTCCAAAAATCTCCCATAAGAGGAGTCATCACAGTTGTATTATTTAATGGAGACAAAAGTATCTAAGCAAAACATATAAACCAAAACATAGCCCCGAGAACAAAGGATCTTCGCAATTATAGAAGTCTCCAGCATGCCTCAGCGGGAAACCTCACGTCCTGCATCTGAAAACCACAAAATCCGCATGGGTGAGAACCAGAGGTCCCCCAGCATGGTAACAGCTTCCACATATATAATACATAATAATGGAGGAAAGCCAAAGGCAATCCTAGAACTTCCTCCACATAATATCAAGGCTTATAAACAGGCTAAACCATAAAGGGCATCTGACTAAAGATTCTTCAGTCTAACTAATACTTTCCTTTCCAATTCCTTCAGACCTCCCAACCACCAGCAGGAGTATAATGTAGCAAACACAGTTATTTCAAGCAAGAAATAAACAATTAGGAACAAGTAAGGCATTTAGACAATTAGCAAGTAATATGTAATCAAATAGGCAATCTCAAACAATTCATATAGTATGCATATGATGAATGCCTGTCACTAGTGGCTGATGATATCATCTTGTCGGTTATAGAGCCAACCCGACAAGTCCTGGTCGCTAACCATTGGACTGTCCCTCTGTCACGCATCCCCAACTCGAGTTATACTCGTTATAAACTTGATCATAATCATGATCTATATCCATCACCCTCACTGGTGAATATTTACGGGGGCGAGCTCATCCGGGTCTTTCACAGTGCCCGGCCATACTTACGACATAGGGTCAATAGAGTATCAAGTCTCAACCTGAAGCACGTGGTGGCTAGCCACTACTACTACCGAGGGAAACTCGTATCTCAGATAGTGGAAGTGCAAATCACAATTATCAATAATTCAGCATAAACATGCATGAATTCTCATCCATGGATCAACATCCATATCAGCCATCCGGCTCACGGTTCAGTCCAGAACCAGCCAATATTCATATCATACACAGCCATTCCGGCTCACGGTTAAATCCATAACCAGCCGCTTCATTAACAATTACAGCCTTTCGGCCCATGGCATAACAAGCACTTCCACCACTATCCTCCGCATCTCACATAATCATCTTTGATCCTCATTGATCATTCATTTTTCCCTTGCTTCACTCGGAAGTTACCACATTCACTAGCCCTTTTCTAATAGCTAGGCATATCATAATGATTTAAGATATAAGTGGTGAGATCGGAGGCTTAGAAGTATGAAATTTGGCTTTTAAAACTCAAAAATCAACTTTGGGATGAAAACAGGTCCACGTGTACGCGCACTCCACGCGCACGCGTGGCTGGCCTCAAAAACTCATTGACGCGTAAGCATCATGCACGCTAACGCGTGGATTGAAAAATAGCCAAACGACGCGCACGCGCCAACCACGCGTACGCGTGGGTACTCTCGTCCCCCAGGCACAAAGCTAGCACAATTTTCGCACAACTCTCTGGAAAATGGCTGGGCATTGGGTGCAGCACATCGGCGCACCCGCGCACATCACGCGCACGCGTGGATGGCGCTTTCGAGAAGAACGGCGCGTACGCGCCAAGTGCGCCTACGCGCGGGGGGGTCATTCTGCTAAGAATTTTTCTAAGTTAAAAGCTGCAGAATTCACAATTTCAACCCCCAATCTTCCGACGGACATAACTTCCTCATTTTAAATCGTTTTTCACCCGTTCTTCGAACGGCAGGGACATCCCGGATCCAATTTCATTTCTAAATAGATTTGGTACAAAACAGTGATTCATAGTCCAAGTTATGTGCCGTCAAAATATGCCCAAAAACCATGTTTTTCATACAAAACCACAACATGCCATTTTCAAAACAAGCCATATTCAACTCTTTTCAAAATCAATCAAAACATGCCATTTTCATCCCTTTTCTTTAAAATCAATCAAAATATATCAATTTCAACATCAAGCCTCCTCAACTCACACATTGACACTTTACCACAATTTATCAAAATCACTATCTCATCATTTTAACACACTTTACCCAAGTGGCTCAAACTCAAACATATTGACATATCATATACTCTTCCTCATGCCAATTCTCAACAACACCAATTCCAATAAATCATCATTGTACACAATCAATATCATACTCACCATCAACATGGTTCAACCCACAATTCAACCATAACCAATCATCAAGCATATATCACAACATGCATATTTCTCATACATCATACCACCAAGGCATCAATAATCATCATCACATATATGACCACATCATATATCTCAATCATTCAACAACATCAACCATTCAATGCCTATCTTAGGGCCTCTAGCCTAAGTATTTTCTACCACATTACATATTAGATACGGGAAACCGAAACCATACCTTAGCCGATTTTCCAAGCTCAACTGGAGCACTTCCAAATCACTTATCCACAAACTCTCAAGGCCTCAACACTTCCAAGAACAGATTTTTCACCACCAAATCCCTTTTTCAAGCTTTTCAAAATCACCACTCAAGCTCTAATATTCACATATACACAACCTAAGCCACAATCATCATACCCATACACAACATCTCAATACCCAAACATCATAGAACAACAAATTACACTAGGGTTGAGAATCTTACCACACCCAAGGTCCAAGGAGACAAGATTAACCTTCTTCTTCAAGAGAGTTGGGTCCTATAACATCAAAGAGCCCAAAATCTCAACATTTTTGCTCATAAAACTCGAAAACAAGGCTGGAATTTCGAAGAGCAAAACGTGGCTTACCTCAAGATTAACTGTATGGGTTTTGTAGAGCTCTCCGCAGTGAACGCGTGGCTGCAAACGGAGCGGCAATCGGAGCTCTAGATCAAAAGTTATGGTGGTTTGAAGATCAAGTGAGAGAAAGAACTTGAGAGAGTGTTCTTCCCTCCATGGCCTCCATTTTCAGCATGTGAGTGTGTTTAGTGAGGAGAGAGAATGCTGAAAACTAGGATTTTGGTCTAGTTATGTTTGGCCAAGGGCCCACTTTGGGTCCGGTTGGCTCGGTTTGGCCCGTTCGGTCCAATCTTGGTCCGATTTCTATAAAATTGGTACCGAAATTCTTGTCTCAGTCTCCTCTATCACATTTAGCCATAAAATTCACATTTAGGGCTTTCTAGAATAAATTCTCATTTATAGGTTAATTAGCCGTTAATTAACCGGGTTTTACATTCTACCCACCTAATTGGAAATTTTGCCCACAAAATTCAAATGCAATTACCTGAGAATAAATGCGGATAATCCGTTCGCATCTCCGACTCAAGTTCCCAAGTGTGTTCCTCAACACCGCCTCGACTCCAAGCCACTTTGACTAATGAAACCTCTTTTCCACGCAACCGTTTGATACTAGTATCATCGATTCTGACCGGAGTCACTGGAAGCGTCAAATCTTCCCTTAACTGAACCGACTCAGGTTCCAACACATGGCTAGCATCAGGAGTGTACTTCCGAAGCTGCGACACGTGAAACACGTCGTGCAAGTTCGAAAGATGAGGTGGTAGAGCCATCTGATACGCCACCGGTCCAATCCTCTCCAGGATCTGAAATGGACCAATGTATCGAGGATTCAACTTCTTTGCCTTAATCGCCCTACCTACTCCCGTGGTCAGAGTAACCTTAAGGAAAACATGGTCTCCTTCCTCAAATTCTAAGGGCTTCCGCCTCTGATTGGCATAATTCTTTTGATGACTCTGCGCCGTAAGCATCCTATCACAGATTTTCTTGACTTGTTCAGTAGTCTCAGCTGTCACTTCCGGCCCCAACAAGCTTTTCTCTCCAGCTTCATACCAACATAGCGGAGATTGACATTTCCTCCCATACAAGGTCTCATACAGAGCCTTTCCGATGCTCGCATGATAACTATTATTGTATGCAAACTCCACTAATGGCATATACCGATCCCAACTCGCCGGTTGGTCCAAAACACAAGCTCTTAACATATCCTCCAGTGTTTGGATTGTCCTCTCGGATTGACCATCTGTTTGAGGATGGTAAGCCGTGCTCAAGCTTAATCGGGTTCCAAAAGCTTTCTGAAATGCACCCCCAAAACCTTGAAGTGAAACGAGGATCTCTATCAGAGATTATATTAGCAGGTACACCATGAAGTCTCACAATCTCCTTTATGTATAACCGTGCTAACTCCTCAAGGGTGTAAGTCATCCGAATGGATAAAAAGTGAGCTGACTTCGTCAGTCGGTCCACAATCACCCAGATAGCATCAAAACCAGCCCTAGTCCTTGGAAATCCTGACACAAAGTCCATTGCAATACTTTCCCACTTCCATTGCGGAATCTCTAAAGGTTGCAACATCCCGGAAGGTCTTTGATGTTCAATCTTTACCTTTTGACAAGTTAGGCACTTTGAAACATATTCCGCCACATCATTCTTCATACCCGGCCACTAGAACATCACCTTTAAATCATGGTACATCTTAGTACTTCCCGGGTGAATGGAGAATTCACTTTTGTGTGCCTCCTTTAAAATATCTTGCCTCAAAGTGCCAACATCCGGCACAATGATCCTACCCTTGAATCTCCATAACCCATCTTTTTCTTCCGACACTCTCCACTGTTTTCCTTGCTCAATGGCCGGTAACACCTTCCATAAAGCTTCATCATTCTGATGAGCCTTTAGGAGTTTGGACTTAAAGTCACTTGAGACTTCTAATCGGCTCAAACACAAAGTTCCGGATACTTCTCGAGCACCAATTTTCAGACTCTCGAATCCCTTGAGCAACTTCTCCTCTTGAAGCATCATCCAAGCCGCATATAACGACTTCTGACTTAACACATCCGCCACTACGTTCGCCTTTCCCAGATGGTAATGCAACTCAAAGTCGTAGTCCTTCAACAATTCCATCCACCTTCTCTGCCTCATATTAAGCTCTTTCTGATCAAAGAGGTACTTCAAGCTGTTATGATCAGAGAAAACTTGGAACTTAACCCCATAGAGGTAATGCCTCCAAACCTTCAAGGCAAACACAACCGCAGTGAGTTCCAAATCGTGTGTAGGGTAGCTAACTTCATGAGGTCTCAACTGTCGTGAGGCATACGCCACCACATTATGATGCTGCATCAGCACGCACCCTAGACCCTTTAATGAGGCATCACAATACACATCAAAAGGCTCATTCGGCTCGGGTAACACTAACACAGGTGCAGTGATGTCTGAAAGCTCTCCTCGCACTCAGGAGTCCAAACAAACGGAGTGTCTTTGCGGGTTAACTTTGTCATTGGCAAAGCTATATGTGAAAAGCCCTTGATAAACCTTCGGTAATAGCCAGCTAAACCCAGAAAACTCCTTATCTCTGTTACGGTGGTTGGTTGCTTCCAATCCATCACAGCCTCCACCTTAGTTGGATCTACGGCTATTCCCTTCGTACTCACCACATGGCCCAAAAACTTCACCTCACTCTTCCAAAACTCACACTTAGACAGTTTTGCATAGAGTTTCTTCTCCTTTAGAATCTGCAACACGATCCTCAAGTGTTCCGCATGCTCTTCTTCAGTCTTGGAATAAATCAGTATGTCATCAATGAAGACAACAACGAATTTATCCAAAAACGGACGGAAAACTATATTCATGTAATCCATGAATACCGCAGGAGCGTTCGTCAACCCAAAAGACATTACAGTGTACTCGTAATGACCATAACGAGTCCTGAAAGCGGTCTTAGGGGTATCCTCACCCCTCACCCTTATCTGGTGATAACCGGATCACAAATCGATCTTGGAGAAAACTCCAGCTCCTTGTAACTGATCCATGAGATCATCAATTCTCGGCAATGGGTACTTATTCTTTATTGTAACCTTGTTCAGCTGCCTGTAATCCATACAGAGTCGCATACTCCCATCCTTCTTCTTTACCAGTAATACTGGAGCACCCCACGAAGAGACACTTGGTCGTATAAAATTCTTTCCCAACAAATCCTCTAACTTAGACTTTAGTTCGTTCATCTCTAACGGTGACATCCTGTAAGGAGCACTTGAGATTGGTCCTGCCCCAGGCACCAATTCAATAGCAAACTCAACCTCTCGGTTAGGTGGAAACTCATCAATATCATCGGGAAATACTTCCGGAAACTCACACACAACCGGAATCTGTTCCAACCTTTGATCATCACCTGAAACACCCGCGGTTAACAACATGATACCCTGACATTCGGTTTCGGAACAGTTCACCATCATCGAATTCAAGTAATAATTATTCACCACGACCGGCCCTTCAGTATCTTCCGGCATAAAGTACACCGACTTTGTAGAACAATCTAGCAGGACATGGTTCTTAGATAACCAGTCCAATCCCAAGATAAGATCAAGACCGATCATCGGCAAGCAGACTAAATTATGAATAAAATCACGCTGCTTGAATCTAAAGGAAACTTCTGGGCATCCTAGCCTAGTTACCGTGGCTTCATGGGTAGCATTATACACTCTTAGATCATAGTCTAAAGTTACAATCTTCAATCCTAACTCATGGGCTTTCTCAAATGCAATGAATGAATGTGATGCTCCCGAATCAAATAAAGCATTTAAAGTTTGACCAGCTATTTCACAGTTACCTCTAATGAGTGTCTCAGATCCCTCAGCTCCTACAGCTGAAGTGGTGAACACCCGACCAGTCTGTTGTGCTTTTCCAGCACCTTGTTTCTGCTTCTCAGGACAATTTGCGGCTTTATGCCCCGCCTTTCCACAATTGTAGCACAAACCCCATCCGGCCTTGCATGGTGCTCCCAGATGGTGACTTCCACACCTAGTACAAGCTTGATCATTCTGAGGCTGCTTCCCATACCTTTTTCCTTGGGAGTTATTGTTGTTGGGCCTCTTGAAAGAGCTTCCTCTCTTGAAAGGCAGACCTCTAGGCGCAAAGCTCTTCCCTCGGTTCTATGGGAATGATCCTTTGTGACTCCCTTTCTCGGTGGTTGCCCTTTTCACACACTCTTCAGCAACCCTACACTTGTTTACCAACTCGGAGAAGGTCCTAACTCTATTGGTCCCACTGAACTGAAAATATTGCTCCGGAGTCCTCCTTCATACTTAACACACTTCCATTCCTCATATTCCACCGGAGTCCCTTGGCACATACGAGAGAACCTGAACAGCTCCTCAAACTTGTCAGTATACTCTGATATGGACATAGTACCCTGCTTCAGCTGTAACAATTCAAGTTCCTTAGCCGTCCTAGCAGAAGTCGGAAAGTACTTCTTATAGAACTCTTCTTGGAAGACATTCCAGGTGATATAGTCATCACCCTGCTGCAGAAGACGTCGGATGCCTTGCCACCAATGCGACGCTTCACCTGTGAGCATATAGGTAGCAAACTTGACACGCTGCCTGGTAGCGCGAAATTGTGAACAATACTTTTCACAACTCTCATAACCCCCAGTCATGAACCCCAAAAACTTGGTGTTCAATACCATGGCATTACACAACTTCGCACAACTAACCAGCAAGTGCACTGGGTCGTCCAAGTAATAAACCTTACGCGAGTAAGGGTCGATCCCACGGAGATTGTTAGTATGAAGCAAGCTATGGTCATCTTGTAAATCTTAGTCAGGCAGACTCAAATGGATATGGTGATGAACGAAATAAACATAAAGATAAAGATAGAGGTACTTATGTAATTCATTGGTAGGAACTTCAGATAAGTGCATGAAGATGCCTTCCCTTCCGTCTCTCTGCTTTCCTACTGTCTTCATCCAATCCTTCTTCCTCCTTTCCATGGCAAGCTTATGTAGGGTTTCACCGTTGTCAGTGGCTACCTCCCATCCTCTCAGTGAAAATGTTCCTATGCTCTGTCACAGCATATGGCTAATCAGCTGTCGGTTCTCGGTCAGGCCGGAATAGAATCCAGCGATTCTTTTGCGTCTGTCACTAACGCCCCGCCTGCTAGGAGTTTGAAGCACGTCACAGTCATTCAATCATCGAATCCTACTCAGAATACCACAGACAAGGTTAGACCTTCCGGATTCTCTTGAATGCCGCCATCAGTTCTAGCCTATACCACGAAGACTCTGATCTCACGGAATGGTTGGCTCGGTTGTCAGGCGAGCACTCGGTTGTCAGGCGATCAACCATGCATCGTGCAATCAGGAATCCAAGAGATATTCACCCAATCGAAGGTAGAACGGAGGTGGTTGTCAGTCACACGTTCATAGGTGAGAATGATGATGAGTGTCACGGATCATCACATTCATCAAGTTGAAGAACAAGTGATATCTTAGAACAAGAACAAGCGGAATTGAATGGAAGAACAATAGTAATTGCATTAATACTCGAGGTACAGCAGAGCTCCACACCTTAATCTATGGTGTGTAGAAACTCCACCGTTGAAAATACATAAGAATAAGGTCTAGGCATGGCCGAATGGCCAGCCTCCCAATGATCTAAGATAGCATAAAAATGAAGATAGCTACCAAAGTCTTCAAATACAATAGTAAAAGGTCCTACTTATAGAGAACTAGTAGCCTAAGGTTTACAGAAATGAGTAAATGACATAAAAATCCACTTCCGGGCCCACTTGGTGTGTGCTTGGGCTGAGCAATGAAGCATTTTCGTGTAGAGACTCTTCTTGGAGTTAAACGCCAGCTTTAGTGCCAGTTTGGGCGTTTAACTCCCATTTGGGTGCCAGTTCCGGCGTTTAACGCTGGAAATCTTGAAGGTGACTTTGAACGCCGGTTTGGGCCATCAAATCTTGGGCAAAGTATGGACTATCATATATTGCTGGAAAGCCCAGGATGTCTACTTTCCAACGCCGTTGAGAGCGCGCCAATTGGGCTTCTGTAGCTCCAGAAAATCCACTTCGAGTGCAGGGAGGTCAGAATCCAACAGCATCTGCAGTCCATTTCAGTCTCTGAATCAGATTTTTGCTTAGGTCCCTCAATTTCAGCCAGAAAATACCTGAAATCATAGAAAAACACACAAACTCATAGTAAAGTCCAGAAAAGTGAATTTTAACTAAAAACTAATAAAAATATACTAAAAACTAACTAGATCATACTAAAAACATACTAAAAACAATGCCAAAAAGCGTACAAATTATCCGCTCATCACTGCCCTTCAGGTACCACTTGTGCTTGCAGTGCTCGCTCTATAGCCTGAAACCATGTATCAGCCTCAGTCGGACTAGTAGTCCCCTTGAACTTAGGTGGATTAACCTTCAAAAAGTTTGCCAGCGTCATCGGGCCCTGAACTCCACCTCCATCATTACCATGGTTGTTCATCTGTTGCCCAAGAGCCTCAACAGTGGCTTGCATAGCAGCAGCCATGTTCTCCAATGCAGTCATAAAGTTCACCGGGTCATTAGGGTTATTCTCCGGTGCACGAGCATTCGTACAACCTCTCACACTACCTCTATCGCATCCACGAGGCGCCATCTGGTTCCTATACACACCAAACAATCGATATTAAGTTGATTAGTCTCAATATCGGAAGTCTAGTGCTTCAAAGTCCCAAATGCATGCTCAAGAACGTTTATGCCAATTATATCAAGCAGATATACTAATAGCACATAACACACATACAGAGAATGCACAGAAGCATAGTCAGTCCATCCCTCAGGCTCTACAGGAACGAACTGCTCTGATACCATAATGTAACACCCTACCATACAGAGTCTTATGCTTAAGTCATAATTCAGAGATGGTAAGGTATTACGACCTCTAAAATAAAAATTAATACGTATAGTAGTATGAATGATTGATTATAACTAGGAGCCTTTGTAGAAAAAAGGGGTAAACAAAAATCGCAACTCGAAAGCGCAACACTCCGATCGATAACGTAACGAACAAGGATAACCAACGCGTGATTATATATATACAAAGGAGTGTCAAAAACAGGAATATCAAGACTCAAAATCCGGCTGCGAAGATAACCGGTCCGAGCATAGCAATATATACATATGATAAAAATAAGGAAAACCCCAAAGGAAACCCAAAGGGACACAAATACATAAAACCTAATCTCCAAAAATCTCCCATAAGAGGAGTCATCACAGTTGTATTATTTAATGGAGATAAAAGTATCTAAGCAAAACATATAAACCAAAACATAGCCCCGAGAACAAAGGATCTTCGCAATTATAGAAGTCTCCAGCATGCCTCAGCGGGAAACCTCACGTCCTGCATCTGAAAACCACAAAATCCGCATGGGTGAGAACCAGAGGTCCCCCAGCATGGTAACAGCTTCCACATATATAATACAAAATAATGGAGGAAAGCCAAAGGCAATCCTAGAACTTCCTCCAGATAATATCAAGGCTTATAAACAGGCTAAACCATAAAGGGCATCTGACTAAAGATTCTTCAGTCTAACTAATACTTCCCTTTCCAATTCCTTCAGACCTCCCAACCACCAGCAGGAGTATAATGTAGCAAACACAGTTATTTCAAGCAAGAAATATACAATTAGGAACAAGTAAAGCATTTAGACAATTAGCAAGTAATATGCAATCAAATAGGCAATCTCAAACAATTCATATAGTATGCATATGATGAATGCCTGTCCCTAGTGGCTGATATTATCATCTTGTCGGTTATAGAGCCAACCCGACAAGTCCTGGTCGCTAACCATTGGACTGTCCCTCTGTCATGCATCCCCAACTCGAGTTATACTCGTTATAAACTTGATCATAATCATGATCTATATCCATCACCCTCACTGGTGAATATTTACGGGGGCGAGCTCATCCGGGTCTTTCACAGTGCCCGGCCACACTTATGACATAGGGTCAACAGAGTATCAAGTCTCAACCCGGAGCACGTGGTGGCTAGCCACTACTACTACCGAGGGAAACTCGTATCTCAGATAGTAGAAGTGCAAATCACAATTATCAATAATTCAGCATAAACATGCATGAATTCTCATCCATGGATCAACATCCATATCAGCCATCCGGCTCACGGTTCAGTCCAGAACCAGCCAATATTCATATCATACACAGCCATTCCGGCTCACGGTTAAATCCATAACCAGCCGCTTCATTAACAATTACAGCCTTTCGGCCCATGGCATGACAAGCACTTCCACCACTATCCTCCACATCTCACATAATCATCTTTGATCCTCATTGATCATTCATTTTTCCCTTGCTTCACTCGCAAGTTACCACATTCACTAGCCCTTTTCTAATAGCTAGGCATATCATAATGATTTAAGATATAAGTGGTGAGATCGGAGGCTTAGAAGTATGAAATTTGGCTTTTAAAACTCAAAAATCAACTTTAGGATGAAAACAGGTCCACGCGTACGCGCACTCCACGCGCACGCGTGGCTGGCCTCAAAAACTCATCGACGCGTAAGCGTCATGCACGCTAACGCGTGGATTGAAAAATATCCAAACGACGCGCACGCGCCAACCACGCGTACGTGTGGGTACTCTCGTGCCCCAGGCACAAAGCTGGCACAGTTTTCGCACAACTCTCTGGAAAATGGCTGGGCATTGGGTGCAGCACATCGGCGCGCTCGCGCACATCACGCGCACGCGTAGATGGCGCTTTCGAGAAGAACGGCGCGTACACGCCAAGTGCGCCTACGCGCGGGGGTCATTCTGCTAAAAATTTTTCTAAGTAAAAAGCTGCAGAATTCACAGTTTCAACCCCCAATCTTCCGACGGACATAACTTCCTCATTTTAAATCGTTTTTCACCCGTTCTTCGAACGGCAGGGACATCCCGGATCCAATTTCATTTCTAAATAGATTTGGTACAAAACAGAGATTCGTAGTTCAAGTTATGTCCCATCAAAATATGCCCAAAAACCATGTTTTTCATACAAAACCACAACATGCCATTTTCAAAACAAGCCATATTAAACTCTTTTCAAAATCAATCAAAACATGCCATTTTCATCCCTTTTCTTTGAAATCAATCAAAATATATCAATTTCAACATCAAGCCTCCTCAACTCACACATTGACACTTTACCACAATTTATCAAAATCACTATCTCATCATTTTAACACACTTTACCCAAGTGGCTCAAACTCAAACATATTGACATATCATATACTCTTCCTCATGCCAATTCTCAACAACACCAATTCCAATAAATCATCATTGTACACAATCAATATCATACTCACCATCAACATGGTTCAACCCACAATTCAACCATAACCAATCATCAAGCATATATCACAACATGCATATTTCTCATACATCATACCACCAAGGCATCAATAATCATCATCACATATATGACCACATCATATATCTCAATCATTCAACAACATCAACCATTCAATGCCTATCTTAGGGCCTCTAGCCTAAGTATTTTCTACCACATTACATATTAGATACGGGAAACCGAAACCATACCTTAGCCGATTTCCCAAGCTCAACCGGAGCACTTCCAAATCACTTATCCACAAGCTCTCAGGGCCTCAACACCTCCAAGAATAGATTTTTCACCACCAAATCCGTTTTTCAAGCTTTTCAAAATCACCACTCAAGCTCCAATATTCACATATACACAACCTAAGCCACAATCATCATACCCATACACAACATCTCAATACCCAAACATCATAGAACAACAAACTACACTGGGGTTGAGAATCTTACCACACCCAAGGTCCAAGGAGACAAGATTAACCTTCTCCTTCAAGAGAGTTGGGTCCTATAACATCAAAGAGCCCAAAATCTCAACATTTTTGCTCATAAAACTCGAAAACAAGGCTGGAATTTCGAAGAGAAAAACGTGGCTTACCTCAATATTAACTGTATGGGTTTTGTAGAGCTCTTCGCGGTGAACGCGTGGCCGCAAACGGAGCGGCAATCGGAGCTCTAGATCAAAAGTTATGGTGGTTTGAAGATCGAGAGAAAGAACTTGAGAGAGTGTTCTTCCCTCCATGGCCTCCATTTTCAGCATGTGAGTGTGTTTAGTGAGGAGAGAGAATGCTGAAAACTAGGGTTTTGGTCTAGTTATGTTTGGCCAAGGGCCCACTTTGGGTCCGATTGGCCCGGTTTGGCCCGTTCGGTCCAATCTTGGTCCGATTTCTATAAAATTGGTACCGAAATTCTTGTCTCAGTCTCCTCTATCACATTTAGCCATAAAATTCACATTTAGGGCTTTCTAGAATAAATTCTCATTTATAGGTTAATTAGCCGTTAATTAACCGGGTTTTACACTCCTAGGTGCTGCCATGTCACCTGCACGTAAATCAACTGAATCAGTAGAAAGAGAGCTTGTTTCTTCCTTAAATAACGTTTCAGATTCGTCCTCGGAGAGGACTAGCCGACGCCGAGCTTGCCTTATACGTGAAATAGTTCTTTCAATCTCAGGGTCAAATACTGGCAAGCTTGGATCAGGAAGTGAACACGTCATTCAATGAAAGAAACATGCAGATCATAGTAGCAAAATAAAAATAAAAATGCAATTAAATAAATTCAAATCACTAAATTAGCACACTATTGCAACTCCCTGGCAACTGTGCCAAAAATTGATGTGGGCGAAAATTGGCAGATTAAAAATTATTTAGAAAAATGGCGTTGCGAGTACAGTTCTTAACCGGCAAAAATCCACTTATCAATTTAGAAAAGAGTGTCACAAATTTTAGAAATAAAATATTGGGAGTATGAGTCCCAGGTCGTCTCCCAACGAGTTGCAGAAAAATGTGCTATTTTATCAATCAGAGGTTTTCCAAATGGGTTTTTTGAGTTTGATAAACAGAAAATTAAATTAGAGAATTTATATGATTTAAATAAAATCTCGACCGGGAGAAGATTAATTAGAAGTTCTATCCTTGTTGGAATTGTGTCAAGATCAATTAATAATTAGTCATTGTTTTCATTTAGTTAACCCTCAATGAATGAAGGAAAGTCAAATTAAAAGTCAACTTCTATTCACAAGTCCTAATCCTCTCCCTTGGGAAGGATTAGAGTTAGTGACTAACAAGCCAACCAACAATGAACCAATTACAATTGAACTCTTGAGTATTCCAACTCAATGTTCTCCTTTTAATCAACTCCCAATCAAGTTGGGGAACTACTCCATCATCATAAATGTAGACTTCACAAAATCAATGGGGAAAATAAAAAGAGACATAATAAATAATAATGAAAGAGATTAATTAAAAGTAAAAATAGTTTTGTATTAATAAACTTTGAAAATAATCCAATATCAACTCTGGACAAATTAAGAATATGGAAGAGTAACTGAAAAGTAAATAACAAACTATAATGACCAGTTCCGGAGGTAGACTCTTCTCAAAAGCCAAAGCCAAAAAATCTTCAAATCCTAAATTATGGATGTCAAAAGAGAAACCTAGGGGAGGAGTAAAATCAGATCTAAAAAACTAGAAATTATGCGGAATGAATTCTTCTCCTTATCTCTGCATGTTCCCTGGCTCTAATCTGTGTTTCTGGGCCGAAAACTGGGTTGAAACGCGACCCAGAATCTATGCCAGCGACTTCTGTAATTCTACAGATCGCGCACGTAATGCGACCGCGTCGTCCACGCGTTCGCATCACTCAGCGTTTCCCGTGCCATGCGTGCGTGTCGTCCACGCATTCGCGTCACTTGTGCAGCTTCCAATCCACGCGGTCATGTCAGGCATGCGAGGGCGTCACTGTGATTTCCTCCATTTTGCGCGGCCGCGTGAGCCATGCGTCCGCATCACTTCTCGCTGGTCATCTCCTTAATTCCTTGTGTTCCTTCTATCTTTGCAAGCTTCCTCTCCATTCCTTATGCCATTCCTGCCCTATGAAGCCTGAAACACTTAACACACAGATCACGGCATTGAATGGTACGAAGGAGAATAAAAATATACACTTAAAAGATCTTTAGGAAGCAAGTTTTCAATCATGGAACATTTTTAAGAAGGAATTGTAAATACATGCAAATTATATGAATAAGTGGGTGAAGACTTGATAAAACCACTCAATTAAACACAATATAATTCATAAAATAATAGTTTATCAATGCCAGAAAGAAGCACCAGACTGGCGTTAAACGCTAGAAAGAAGCAACAAACTGGCGTTAAACGCTGGAAACAAGTTGTAGCTTGGCGTTTAACGCCAGGAAAGGAATAAAATCTGGCATGTAACGCCAGAAACAAGCAGCAGTCTGGCGTTAAACACCAGGATTGCACAATAGGGGCGTTTTGCACGCCTAAAAGGAGCAGGGATGAGAAATCTTTGACCTCTCAGGATCTGTGGACTCCACAGGATCTCCACCTACCCCACCTCTCTCTCCCCATCACACATCTCTATAACACTCTACCCAAAACAACACTCACCAATCAAATCCTATCCTCTTCCCTATATTCTCTTCACCAATCACCTCCATATCTCTTCCCCAAAAACCCCACCTACCTCACTTTCAAATTCAAACACTTTTCCCTCCCAAACCCACCCAATTCTATTCGGCCACTCTTCCTCTCTTTCCCTATAAATACCCGTCTTCACTCCTTCATTTTCACACATGACAAACACTCTCCTACCCCTTGGCCAAACCTCTATCTCCCTCCATCTCCTCCATTTTCTTCTTCTCCTCCTTCTTTCTTTCTTCTTTTGCTCGAGGATGAGCAAACCTTTTAAGTTTGGTGTGGTAAAAGCATTGCTTTTTATTTTACCCTAACCATTTACGGCACCTAAGGCGGAAAAACCTCTAGAAAGAGGAAAAGAAAGGCAAAAGTTTCCACCTCCGAGTCATGGGAGATGGAGAGATTCATCTCAAAGGTCCATCAAGACCACTTCTATAAAGGTGTGGCCAAGAAAAAGGTGATCCCTATGCAATTGAGCTGGAATTGTCATAGAGAAAGACATCCTCATTGAAGAGGACAAGCCCATCACTAAGAAAAGGATGGAGCAAACAAGAGAGCCCACTCATGGACCTCAACAAGAGCATGAGAAAATTCCTCATGAAATCCTTGAGATGCCTCAAGGGATGCATTTTCCTCCACACAACTATTGGGAGCAACTCAACACCTCTTTGGAAGGCTTGAGTTACAACATGGACCAACTAAGGGTGGAACACCAAGAGCACTCCATCATTCTCCATGAGATTAGAGAAGATCAAAGAGCTATGAGGGAGGAGCAACAAAGGCAAGGAAGAGACATAGAGGAGCTTAGGCGTTCCTATGGATCTTCAAGAGGAAGAACTAGCCGCTATCACTAAGGTGGACCCGTTCTTTGATTTTCTTGTTCTTATTTTTCTATTTTTTGAAATTTATGCTTTATGTGCTTGTCTATGTTTGTGTCTTCACTACATGATCATTAGTGTCTAGTGTCTGTGCCTTAAAGCTATGAATAATTCCATAAATCCTTCACCCCTCTTAAATGAAAAAATGTGCCTAATTACAAAAGAACAAGAAGTACTTGGATTTCAAATTTTATCTTGAAATTAGTTTAATTATTTTGATGTGGTGCCAATACTTTTTGTTTTCTGAATGAATGCTTGAATAGTGCATATTTTTTATAGTGAAGTTTATGAATATTAAAATTGTTGGCTCTTGAAAGAATGATGAACAAAGAGAAATGTTATTGATAATCTAAAAAATCATGAAATTGATTCTTGAAGCAAGAAAAAAAATGGCAAAAAAAAGAAAAAAAAGAAAGAAAAAGAAAAAGCAAGCAGAAAAAGCCAATAGCCCTTTAAACCAAAAGGCAAGGGTAAAAAGGATCCAAGGCTTTGAGCATCAGTGGATAGGAGGGCCCAAGGAAATAAAATCCAGGCCTAAGCGGCTAAATCAAGCTGTCCCTAACCATGTGCTTGTGGCATGAAGGTCCAAGTCAAAAGCTTGAGACTGAGCAGTTAAAGTCGTGATCCAAAGTAAAAAGAGTGTGCTTAAGAATTCTGGACACCTCTAATTGGGGACTTTAGCAAAGCTAAGTCACAATCTGAAAAGGTTCACCCAATTATGTGTCTGTGGCATTTATATATTCGGTGGTAATACTAGAAAACAAAGTGCTTAGGGCCATGGCCAAAACTCATAAAGTAGCTGTGTTTAAGAATCAACATACTGAATTAGGAGAATTAATAACACTATCTAAAATTCTGAGTTCCTATAGATGCCAATTATTCTGAATTTCAAAGGATAAAGTGAGATGCCAAAACTGTTCAGAAGCAAAAGGCTACTAGCCCCGCTCATCTAATTGGGACTAAGTTTCATTGATATTGTGAGATTCATTGTATGTTCTCTTCTTTTTATCATATTTGATTTTCAGTTTCTTGGGGACAAGCAATAATTTAAGTTTGGTGTTGTGATGAGCAGATAATTTATACGCTTTTTGGCATTATTTTTAGATAGTTTTTAGTAGGATCTGGCCACTTTTTAGTATATTTTTATTAGTTTTTAAGCAAAATTCACATTTCTGGACTTTACTATGAGTTTGTGTGTTTTTCTATGATTTCAGATATTTTCTGGCTGAAATTGAGGGACCTAAGCAAAAATCTGATTCAGAGGCTGAAAAAGGACTGCTGATGCTATTGGATTCTGACCTCCCTGCACTCCAAATAGAATTTTTGGAGCTACAGAAACCCAAATGGCACGCTCTTAATTGCGTTGGAAAGTAGACATCCAGGGCTTTCCTGAAATATATAATAGTCCATACTTTGCTCGAGTTTAGACAACGCAAACTGGCATTCAACGCCAGCTTTCTACCCTATTCTGGCGTTAAACGCCAGAAACAAGTTGCAAGCTAGAGTCAAACGCCAGAAACAAGTTACAAACTGGCGTTTAACTCCAAGAGAAGTCTCTACATGTGAAAGCTTCAATGCTCAGCCCAAGCACACACCAAGTGGGCCCAGAAGTGGATTTCTGCATCATTTACTTATTTCTGTAAACCCTAGTAACTAGTCTAGTATAAATAGGACTTTTTACTATTGTATTTTCATCTTTGGATGTTTAGTCCTTAGACCGAGGTCTTGGTTATTCTGGTTCCCTCTTTTGGGCCAAAGCCAATGAACACCATTATCACTTATATATTTTCAACGGTGGAGTTTCTGCACACCATAGATTAAGGTGTGGAGCTCTGTTGTTCCTCGAGTATTAATGCAAAATACTATTGTTCTTCTATTCAATTCGAGCTTATTCTTATTCTAAGATATTCATTCACACACAAGAACATGATGAATGTGATGATTATGTGACACTCATCATCATTCTCAATCTATGAACGCGTGCCTGACAAACACTCCCGTTCTACATGCAAACAAGCTTGAATGTATATCTCTTGGGTTTATTATCAACGCTTCACATCGACTCCCCTCTGACAATGGAGCATCTAAATCTGAGATTAGAATCTTTGTGGTATAGGCTAGAATCTATTGGCAGCATTCCTGAGATCCGAAAAGTCTAAACCTTATCTGTGGTATTCCGAGTAGGATCTGGGATGGGATGACTATGACGAGCTTCAAACACGCAACTGTAGGGCATAGTGACAGACGCAAAAGGATAGTAAATCCTATTCCTACACGATTGAAAACCAACAGCTGATTAGCCATACGATATCTGTGCATGGTATTTTTCATTCGAGACGAGAAATTCGACAGTTGATTAGCCGTACAGAAACAGTAGAGGACCATTTTCACTGAGAGGACGGGAGGTAGCCATTGACAACGGTGATACCCAACATACAGCTTGCCATGGAAAGGATTATGAAGGATTGGATGAATGCAGTAGGAAAGCATATATTCAGAAGGAACAACGCATCTCCATACGCTTATCTGAATTTCCCACCAATGAATTACATAAGTATCTCTATCTTTATTTTATGTTTATTTATCTTTTAATTATCAAAACTCCATAACCATTTGAATCGGCCTGACTAAGATTTACAAGATGACCATAGCTTGCTTCAAGCCGACAATCTCCGTGGGATCGACCCTTACTCACGTAAGGTTTATTACTTGGACGACCCAGTGCACTTGCTGGTTAGTTGTGCGAAGTTGTGAAAAAGAGTTGAGATTACAATTGTGCGTACCAAGTTGTTGACGCCTTTGAGATCACAATTTTGTGCACCAAGTTCCTTAGAAAAATTTTAGTTCAAGGGATATAATTTTTTTTATTCTCTTATTAAAGCTATTATGTTGAATACTCACCTCTTGCATTTACTCTCTTATTCGGTAACCAAAAGAAGATAAAATTAAATTCTTTTGGCTTCTCAACTCTTACAACCTATTTGTAATGCATCTGATTTGAAATCATAGATGAATTGAATTATATTCCTTGCTTTGGAATAGAAAAAAACATGAAGTTGAATTCCGATGAGAATTCCAATTCTCATTTTACCCCCCATTTACAAATCAGACCTACTTTGGTCTGATTTTTAAAAATCAATTTTAACTAAATCTCACTTAAACTGTGCAATATCAAAAATACCCCTATCCAAATTATAATATTTTATAATCCCTTCACTTTCTTAAACCCTATTTTTCTTATTTGTTAGAGGATTGAAGCTGCACACCGTGAAGCCCTATTCGTGTTCGTCAGGGTTGTTCACTACTTTCACCATTCTCTGACAAGGTGCAAGCTCTTTATTGCAGTGCCGTGAAGCCTTCCTCTTCGAGCAATGCAAACTCTTCACTCTGTCAATTGCTAGGAGCTGGAATTAGAGGTAGGAGAATGTTGATTACTTTGGTAAAAATTTGTTACCCATACTCTAGATTTGTGTATTTGTTTAATGTGCACAATCTGTTTGATGAAATGTCTAATTTAATTTCTAGTTCCATAAATTGTCATGATTTTTTGGCTTGTTATTGCTGATAGTCATAATCTTCAATCTTTGTTTTTATTTTGAGCACGCGATTCCAATCTGTTTGATGACTGATCACTTCTTCATGCTCATACCCACAACAACTTATGATTTTATTTTTAGCCCGCGGTTCTCATGTATAATTGGTTTTGTTGCTACTGTTTGGTGATTGTTATAGTGTGGTGTATTGTTTTATGTAAATCACAGGCTATTTCATTATAGATTATTTTGTTGCTCCCATGTTAAATTGGATAGGACTCAATTAAAGAACCGTTTTCGATGAAAGATATTTTGACACATGGATTACAAATTTGGATGGAATGGCTATTTTGTTTTGAGCCTTTTACTGTTAATTAATTTTCAAGGCTTTTGTATGGGTTTGTGATTGTGATGTCATCCCTTTCATGCAATGGTTCTTTTGGGTATAAGAGGAAACTAAGTTTCTTTCTTTAAACATGTATCCTTTTCCTATCCAATGCAATGTCATTCCGTTTCTTTATTATCTTCAACATACCATTTCTTTATTACTTTGATATTATGTAGGTATCTAATATGATAGAATCTGAAATAAATGCAATTTTAGCCATAGTTATTTTTGCTGGCTATTTGGCTTGTATGTGATATATGATTCAGCAAATGTCTTGTATTGAAATATCAATCACCCAATCTCAACGTCATAGTAGAGAACAAATACGTCAAGAATTGATTGCTCAATTAGAAACACATGATAACTCACGTTCTATAATACGTATGAGTTATGATGCTTTCACTAGATTAGTTGCAATACTTCGTCAATGAGGGCTTCTTAGAGATAACCAATATAGTATTGTTGAAGAGCAAGTGGCAAAGTTTTTACATATTTTAAGTGGTCATTCAAGTACTTGGACAGAAAGTTTTTTCTTTCGTCGGTTTATTGAGACCATTAGTCGACATTTTCACCAAGTCCTTAGAGCTATAATAACCTTAGAGGATCAATTTTTAGTTCAAGTGAACGGTTAAACTGTCCCACCCTAAATATTCAATAGTGGAGGAAGATTTGATCCTTACTTCAAGGTATATTTTTTGTATAAATGTAAACTTTTTAATAAATTTTTGTACTAACACATGGTCGTAACTATTAATTTATGTTGAAACTTTAGAATTGTATTGGTGCTTTGGATGGAACATGAAAAACCCATATTTTATGATATATATTGTTCTCAATTTAAGTGATTTATTCAACCCTTCACCTACTTATTCATGCAAATTGCATAGTTTTGCTTTCCCTTTATTATTATGTGATATATGTGAAATACATGTTTTCTATGCTTTAAAAGTAATTATTTTAATTACCCTTTATTACCATTCGATGCCGTGATTTGTGTGTTGAGTAGTTGCAGAGCTTCTAAGGCAGGAATGACTTAAAGGATGGAAAGGAAACATACTAAAATGAAAGGAAAGCATAAATTGGAGTTTTGGAGAAATTGCAGTGACGCGTATGCATGGACGACGCGAACGCATGGTTCGCGCTAAAGAGATTCGACGTGAATGCATGGATAAGGCGAACGTGTGACTTGCGAAATACAATTGACGCGGGCGCATGACTGACGTGACTGCATGAAAGAGCAACACTCCAGATGACGCGACCGCGTGACCCACGCGGACGCGTCACGTGCGCGATCTGCAGAATTTGTAGATTTCGTTTCCAGCAATTTTTGGGCCCCTTTTGGCCCAGATCCAAGTCCAAGAGGGACATATTAGAAGTTATAAAGTGAGGGAATACATCATACATCAGGGAGAGACGAAATACATAGTTTCAGGATTTAGATATAGGTTTTAGAGAGAGAGGTTCTCTCCTCTCTCTTAGGATTAGTATTAGGAATTTTAGAACTTAGGAATATTTTTATCTCATCTTTCTATTAGGTTCAATATTCCTTTATTTTGACTTCTCTTCTACTTTGAGCTACTTTAATGCTTGTATTACTTATGTTGCCTATTTGGCTTATGAACCATTCATGTTAGGATTTTCTCTATTTAATATAATTTGAGGTATTTCAGACTCATGATTGTTTTCTTTTATTTATATAAATAATTTAGATTTTCCCCCTTTTGGCTTTGGTTAGGTAATTGGTAACACTTGAGTTGTCAAACTCAGCAGTGGTTGAAATTGGCACATTCTAATTGATCTAGATCGCTCTAAAGCTAGTCTTCCCACAGGGATTGACTAGGACTTGAGGATCAAGCTAATTAGTCCACTTGACCTTCCCTTGTTTAATAAAGGATAACTAAGTGGGATTAAAACCCAATTCTCATCACACCTGATAAGGATAACTAGCATAGGAATTCCGATTCTAATACATTGCCAAGAGTTTATTTTATCATTACTATTTTATTTTTCTTATCATTTAACATACTTGTTCTTTACTTTCAAAACCCCCAACTTTCAAGACTCATAACCAATAATAAGAACATACCTCCCTGCAATTCCTTGAGAAGACGACCCGAGGTTTAAATACTTCGATTATCAATTTTACCAGGGGTTTGTTACTTGTGACAACCAAAACGTTTGTAAGAAAGGACTTTTGTTGGTTTAGAAGCTATACTTGCAACGGGAAATTATTCTGAATTCTAGACCACGCAAAAGTTCTCTCTTCAGAATGGCGCTGTTGCTGGGGAATTGCAAACGTGTGCCTTATTATTGGTTATTGTAAATATTTTTTTACTTGTTTATTTGTTTTTGTTTTCCCTTCTTATTTCTAATAACTACTATGAATTCTCACCCCTCTCGCTTTGAGTTTGGTTCTACTTTTGTTGAAAGGAATGGAAACTATAACAGGAATATGCATCAAGGTCTAAGCAATCAAAGATGGATGGAGCCAAGAGGATATGATCAACCCTTGAGGCAACAACACCTTCCAAGATATCATGAATAGATACCATTCTACAATGCATACCGAACTGATAGATCTGGTGGGTCCCCTTGTAGCTACCAACAAGCCCCACCCTATGCTCAGAGACCATCCTCTCAACAAAGCTTCGAACCACCACACCCACAAGCTTCTTTTTGCCATTCACCACCGTACGATCCTTATCCACCCCAACGCCAATCCAATTACTCCCAAGAAACACCACTCCCCTATGCACCATTTCCATATCCATCAAGCCAGGAATCACAGGTTCGCTTCAAAGAATCAATAGACCAATTTCATTCAACCCTTCATCAACTGGAGCAAGCAATAAATCAATTATCTTCTAGACGTTCGGATACTCAACAAATCCCCAGGGCTTCATGTGGAGAATCTAATGAAGAACGTAGCATGAAGGAAACACTTGATACCCCAGTGGACAGTATAGAGCATAACTTCGTACTAGAACAAGTAGAGGAAGTTGTCATTATAAAAGAAGAAGAGTTGGTTGAAGATTTAGGAGATGCCGAACCTCCGCCAGAATCCAGAGTTGTGGAGAATTCCGTCGAAGACGTTACAATTGTTGCTAAGGAGGATAGTGCACAACCCGCAAAGCAGGCATCTTATGAGGAATTGGACGGAATAACCCAAAACACAAGTTTCCTTGATGATGATAATCACAAGTCGAGTTCTCCTAGTAATGAACTTGCATCAGCAAGTGAATTCTGTGAGACAGAAGAATCTTCCCCAAGTGAATACGAAGATGATGTAGAGGTAGACTTTTCTCAACCTCCTAATTATGACTCGAGTGATGAGGAAGATATCGAAGACTTTGATCAAGACATGGTTGAAATGGAAGAAATTTGCCAAGAAGTGGAGGAATTCACAGAAGACAACAAGGGAGTAGAGCTTGCAAAACCACTGAAAACACTGATCCCAAGGCCATTACCACCCAACACAAACTTCAAGTGGTAAAATCCTTGACCTTTATCTTCAATTTTCCACTTGAATATGGTTTGCTTGAGACAGATGGCCAGCTTAAAGCTCTCTGCGGCTTTAAGAGTAAAAGGGAAATGACTCGCACTCAGCGCTGGTATACGAGATTCAATGAGATTTCACACTTCAATTTGAGGTGCAAGGATTGGTGTCAAGCTCAATTGAAAGGATCTCGGAAGCTGTTTGGTCACTGCAGTGAGAATTCAGATTACTTATCACCCGGCTGGAAAAATGCAGATCGAGATAAAAATGGGTGTAAAAGTAGAGTTTGGGATCCTGGAATCTCTTTTGATATTCAACACCCCGAGAGCCTGGAAACCTGTTTGAAACTGCTCAAAGGTTTTATGTGCCTTGTTCGGGACCCCGGAGGATGCTGGCATTCCAAACACTGGTGGAGATTTCTGGACGAATTCAAACACAAGCCACCATAGCAGGAAGCTCATCAAATGTCCAACTTAAGGACTTTAACTAAAAGTGCTAGGTGGGAGACAACCGACCATGGTATGATCGTTCCTCCTCCGTTCTACTCTGTTTTTGAATTTTGTTTGAACCTGGAATTTCTGCATCACATTCATTGCATTTTGCATTCTGCATGCTGCATAAAAAAAAAGATCGAAAGCACGCGACGCGACAGTGTCGATGACGCGTCCGCGTCACAAGTGCATTAAATGAAAAAGGAAAGTGAACAGAAAGTCGCGCTAAAACAAGGCTGGAGGCGTGCCTTGGGCATAAATTGTTCCACGCGACCGCGTGCCCCACCCGATCACGTCAGTTGCGGAAAATACCTCCCATGCGTTTGCGTCACTCACGCGAACGCGTGATCTGGATATCGGCGTAAAGATCCAACGCCCAGAAAGTTGGGCTGGAATCATACGGCTGGCATGCGTTTTGCACAAAACAACCCACGTGTACGCGTCCCTGACGCGAACGCATCACTTACACAACACCCATCCCATGTGGAAGCATGAGCGACGCGATCGCGTCGCGCGGATATTATGACCCCCTATATCAGACAGAGAGTTGCGCTGAAACGATGCTGGAATCGTGCGTCTAGCACAAATACCAGCGACCCGTTCGCGTTCTTTACGCGTCCGCGTCACCCATCTTTCCCCTAACCCACACGATTGCGTCAACCCTATTTCACCTATTCACGCGATCGCGTCCTCCACGCGTTCGCGTCGATTCGCGATCACTAACCCCAAGTCACGCGAACCCTATCCCTTCGCGCCCCCAAACCCCAAACCCCCTTCCTCTCCTCTGTAACTCTCCCTCTTCCCTCAACCACCCCCAGCCACCACCTACAACCACCCCAGACCACCGCGACCGCTGCCACAACACCCCCTTCTTCCTCCCCTCTCTTCTTTTCTCTCTCTTCTCTTCTTCCTTCCACCGCCGTTACCCCCTCCGCGGCCAGCCCCTACCACGACCGGAACCCCACCACCGCAAGCCTCAGTCCACCGCAACAACCTTCGCCGGCCACCACCCCAACACTCCACCACTCAACCCTATCCTCCGCCCCTGCCCCACCACCGCGCTACCGCCGTTCACCCAGCGCCGCCGTGCTTTCCTCCCGGTGCCGCCACATTCCCACTACCTTCCCTCTGTCCTATCCCTTGTTCTTCGCATACCAGGTTCCGCTGTACACCAATTTCTTTTCATTCCTAGTTAGCTGCACATTTTTCAGAATTTGTTCAATTTAGGATAGTTAGAGATGCATGTACATAGTGGATTCTAGGTGGTTAGGTAGCTAGGATGTGGTTAGCGGATTTAGGCCTGATAATTGCTCTGTTCTTGTTATCTGTTTATCTGTTCTGCAATTTTATTCTGGCTATGATGTTAATACTGTTCATATGTTGCGCTTAACTATTTCATGCTGCTGTTACACTACTCTTTCTTATTCTTGCTATTTTTGCAGCCTTATTTCAATTCATATGAACTGTTCTTACTATTTATTTTCCGGGAACATCTGATTTTAGCCGGAATGCTGCCCAATTTTCTGCAAATTGTTTCCTTTTTACATTTAAGTATTGGTTTTGGCAATTCTCTATTTTGCACTACTCCACGATTACCAAACCAATTCTTGAATGCACGGGCCAGCATTCTTATTACTTTTGATTTCCTTGTTAATAAATTGGTTTATTGATGATCTGATTTTACTTTTTACTACTTCTATATCTATATGAATCATCATCAATACCCTGTTATCCCTGCTTGAATATGAGTGATTTATTCTTTTACTTTGTGAATTTATTGTTACCTAGGAAACCATTCTCATGCCACTAATTTTAACCATCTTTTCACCAACTCACTCTTTAACTTTCTAACTTCCTCGTTCCTTCCTAACCATTTTAATTTTCAAAACCTCTCCTTTCTGCTTTCCTTTACTTACTTTAACCTTCTAATTCAAAGGCATGATTACTATTTTTCCTTATTAACATGAATTCCACTTAGCATGTATTTTGGATTGTCATTTTTATTTTTAGACTTTTTCCTTAAACACAATCCCGAATACTCACATCTTTCACTCAATTCTCACTTCTCTCGCTCTTTTGCCACTCTATGCCTATATTGCTATTATCCTTTTTGCCTACTTATGTTCTTGCTTTTATTCCTCAATTATATCTTGAAACTTCTATTTTTCAGGATGTCTGACTCTCAAGGCAGGGGAAAGGGCAAAGTAACTACTGGCAAATGAAAAAGAGGTGAATCATCTGGTTCCATCCTTGGCATTTTACATGATGATTCCTGGCGGGAGAAAAATTTTACCGCGCAGGAGAAGGCTGACCAGCTCCTCCCTGCCAATGATCCAATTAAGTTTGCAAACCGATAGTGTGAGCTGAAGTTTCCAGTGTTTACTACCTCCAGAAATCTGTACCTAGAGAGGACTTTGAAAATTCCAGAAGAACTACAGCAGTACACCTCCGATCAAATCAAACAAAGAGGCTGGTTCTTCTTAGAGAGAAACTTGACTGAGGTAAATGCTTCCTGGGTTAGAGAGTTTTACTGTAATTATTTCAAGACTTCCCTGGATGCAGTGCACCTCAAAGGGAAACAGATACTGGTCACTGAAGAGGCCATTGAGGATATTCTGCGCCTTCAGCCTAAGTCAGATCAGCTTGACGGTTACCAAAGGGCTGAAGAAGACATGCGCTTTCTGAGATTTGACTAGGATGTTGTCAAGGAGAGGATAGCCCTTGACCCTACTGTCCCATGGGTCATGGGTAAGAACACCACCATGCCTAAAGGAATCAAGCAGATATACTTGAATGATGAGGCTCGGCTCTGGCACCAGATCCTGAGTAACTTTATTATGCCGAGCACTCATGAGACAGAGCTGCCTGCTACTATGATCACCCTCCTCTGGTGTGTGATGGAGGGTAAGGACCTGTACTTGCCACGATTCATCCGGCACTATATGGCCAGGGTCCATATCAGAGGCACCCTCCCCTTCCCCTATCTGGTCACCCAGCTAGGCCGTCGAGCTGACGTGCCTTGGGAGGATGCTGATGAGAAGCCACCTGCTGCGGACTGCAAGAAGATCATTTCTCACAGCAGGAACTTTCTGGCTTTAGGCTACAGACCTTCATTCCTTACTGCTTCTGATGAGACAGCCACACCTTCAGCTGCCCCCTCTTCTTCCACTGCTGCACCTGCCCCGCCCATTGCACCTCTAGCTACTCCTGAGCCTATCTACCATTTGGTGCATTGACTCTTCGCCCGCTTGGATCGTATGGAGCGTCGCAACAAGCGACGCTATGAGCACCTCAAGTTGATGATCCGGTCCGGCGGCGACATTCCCTCTGAGCCTGACACCCCTTCTGACACATCTGAGGCGGAGGCGAGCCCTCATGAGGATGAGACACCCACCCAGGCTGAGCAGGCAGGCCCGGAGCAGGCTGCACCACATCCTGAGGAGCCATACCAGATACAGGCTGCTGATCCTGAGATTCCTGTCCAGTCAGAGCCTCCTCTGTAGCAGACAGATCCTCCTACCTTCTCCTAGTCTGTAGATCCTCAGACTACCATCGAGACACCAGCAGCCCATC
This sequence comes from Arachis hypogaea, assembly GCF_003086295.3. NCBI lineage: Eukaryota > Viridiplantae > Streptophyta > Magnoliopsida > Fabales > Fabaceae > Arachis > Arachis hypogaea. Next base: position 105,656,900 of record NC_092038.1, read on the forward strand.
CTTCCAGAGATGACACTTCTTCACACCCAGCTTGAGTGAGCATCGAGGACGATGCTTTATTTTAAGTGTGGGGAGGTCGCCATCTCTAGCATCTATTTCTTTTGGTGAACCATTACAGACTCTTATCTTATTTTGTCCATTTTCTGTATTTTATTTGCACACTTTTCTCTCTTTTGTTTTTGTTATACTGTTGCATTATGCACTTTAGGCTGTATAATATCTTGGATATTTTAGCTTAATTTGCACCTTCATTTACTAGTTATATATTAAGTGGATTAATTAGTATAGTTTACCCTTTTTAGCATATGATAGTTGATTTGATTGAAAATAAAAAGGAAGTAAGCTAGAGACTTTAACAGAATCAAAACAATCCACACCCCTTGTATATATAGCATTACATGTTAGTTAGTTAACAATATTTCTTCAAAGAGAAACACTACAACTTTAAAGCCACCCAAATAAATTTTACATTGAGAATAATGGAAACTCTTAATTTCTACTTGCATGACATACTTAATTGATATATGATTTATGAGTTTGAGAACACACAGCCTGTGAGTTTTGAGCTTAATTGTATGGTTACATTCAAACCATAAATTTCGTTCCTGTGTGCTTCGCCCTTCTTTTTATTCTGATGTTCTTTGCTTTGTTTTAATTTATATTTCCGATTATAGAATATAGATACATACTAAGAAAGTGATTGAGGCCATCATTTAAATTTTTCCTCACATATCCCAAATAAAGCCTACCTTTTATGCCATCCTTGTTAGCCCACTTGAGCCTTTTAATCCCCTTCTATTTTATAACCATATTACTAGCCTTAAGCAGAAAAACAAAATAAAAAATTCCGAGTTGAATCCTTGGTTAGCTTAAGATAGATATTGTGTAACATTTAAGTGTGAGAAATTTTATGGGAACATAGGATGATAGAAAAAGTAGGAATTTAAATTGAATAAATTATTTAAAAATTTTAGGAAGCATGCTCATGTGAAATCAAAACAATTAAAAGTCACCATGTGCATATATAAAAAAAATTTATTTTCAATAAGGGGATACAAAAATTCCCCAAACACAAAATAAGAAGAATCAATGCACATGGGACAAAGTTAAATTTAAATGCATGAGTTTGCAATACAAAGTGGAAAAATTTGGGCAAGTAGGTTAAGAAACTTTGGTTTATATAAAAGTATGTATGTTAGGTGAGATCTTAGACTAATCAAGGATTCACTTATTAGCTCACTTAGCCTTATACATATACCTTTACCTCTACCTTGGCCCCATTACAACCTTGGAAAAGACCTTATGATTTTTGTATGTCTGTATTCTATAATTGTTGATTGGTTAGATGAAGAACAAAGTTATAGAAAGTAAGGATAAAAAGAAGAATAGAGTGATTAACCCAATAAACACTGAGTGACTAGAGAGTAAACACAAAATCCAGTGAGGGTTCAATAGCTCATCACCATATATCTCTACTTCTATTGTTAATTGTCTTGCAAGTTTGAAAAATATTTTTTCTCATCTCAATTGTAAAAGTGCTTTAACATTATCTAAGGTTGGCTATGCGTATATGATTTCTTGAGAATGTGAATTAATTTAACCACATGTAAAGCTTTATATATAGGTGAATAATAACTAGATTTGCATGACTCATTTAGGTAGTTGCATCTAGGATAGATTGCATTGCATGAGATTCTACCACTTTACCTTACTCTTTATCTTGGATTTAGCATGAGGACATGCTATTGTTTAAGTGTGGGGAGGTTGATAAACCCATATTTTATAATATATATTGTGCTCAATTTAAGTGATTTATTCAACCCTTCACCTACTTATTCATGAAAATTGCATAGTTTTGCTTTTCCTTCATTATTATATGATATATGTGAAATACATGTTTTCTATGCTTTAAAAGTAATTATTTTAATTACCCTTTATTAACATTCGATGTCGTGATTTGTGTGTTGAGTAGTTGCAGAGCTTCTAAGGCAGGAATGACTTAAAGGATGGAAAGGAAACATACTATAATGAAAGGAAAGGATAAATTGGAGTTTTGGAGAGATTGGCAGTGACGCGTCCGCATGGACGACGCGAACGCGTGGTTCGCGCTAAAGAGATTCGACGCGAACGCATGGATGAGGCGAACGCGTGACTTGCGAAATACAATTGACGCGGGCGCATGACTGACGCGACCGCGTGAAAGAGCAACACTCCAGATGACGCGACCGCATGACCCACGCAGACGCGTGACGTGCGCGATCTGCAGAATTTACAGATTTCATTTCCAGTGATTTTTGGGCCCCTTTTGGCCCAGATCCAAGTCCAAGAGGCACAGATTAGAAGTTATAAAGTGAGGGAATACATCATACATCAGGGAGAGACGGAATACATAGTTTCAGGATTTAGATGTAGTTTTTAGAGAGAGATGTTCTCTCCTCTCTCTTAGGATTAGGATTAGGATTTTTAGAACTTAGGAATATTTTTATCTCATCTTTCTATCAGGTTCAATATTCCTTTATTTTGACTTCTCTTCTACTTTGAGATACTTTAATGCTTGTATTACTTATGTTGCCTATTTGGCTTATGAACCATTCATGTTAGGATTTTCTCTATTTAATATAATTTGAGGTATTTCAGACTCATGATTATTTTCTTTTATTTATATAAATAATTTAGATTTTTTTCCCTTTTGGCTTTGGTTAGGTAATTGGTAACACTTGAGTTGTCAAACTCAGCAGTGGTTGAAATTGGCAGATTCTAATTGATCTAGATCGCTCTAAAGCTAGTCTTCCCACAGGGATTGACTAGGACTTGAGGATCAAGCTAATTAGTCCACTTGACCTTCTCTTGTTTAATAAAGGATAACTAAGTGGGATTAAAACCCAATTCTCATCACACCTGATAAGGATAACTAGGATAGGAATTCCGATTCTAATACCTTGCCAAGAGTTTATTTTATCATTACTATTTTATTTTTCTTATCATTTAACATACTTGTTCCTTACTTTCAAAAACCCCAATTTACAAGACTCATAACCAATAAGAAGAACATACCTCCCTGCAATTCCTTGAGAAGACGACCCGGGGTTTAAATACTTTGATTATCAATTTTATCAGGGGTTTGTTACTTGTGACAACCAAAACGTTTGTAAGAAAGGACTTTTGTTGGTTTAGAAGCTATACTTGCAACGAAAATTTATTCTAAATTCTAGACCATGCAAAAGTTCTCTCTTCAAAACACATATCCGAGTTAAGGTTCCTAAAGAAGATGTGTCAATGTATAGAGGAAGAAAAGGTTTTTCTACCATGAATGTATTGGAAGCTTGCACATTTGATTTGAAATTTACTTATGTCTTACCTGGGTGGAAGGGCTCCGCTTCAGATTCAAGAATTTTAGAAAATACAATTCATAATGAAGATAATCTAAATGTTTCTCATGGTATTTTGTATGATGAAATCTCTACTATTTAGACTTTTATGTTATGTTTAGCGTGATGGAAACTCAACTTCTATGAGGATCATGTGAGGTTGATTTATTGATATGGATTATGAGTATTTTGTTTTAAATTAAACTTTGTTATGTTTATGACTTATGGGATTATCTCATTTTTAATTTTATTATTTTTTAACAAAAATATGATCATATCAAATGAGTGTCATAATCACACGCAAATAAGATTATAGAAAAAAATGAAAAAGTTATGAGATGTTAATTTTTTTAAAAAATAATTTAAATTTCTCATTTTTAAAAAAATTCTACCTATCATGATTTTATGGGTGAGATAGATCTAATTGGTGAGGTTGTATTAGACCAATTTTATTTATAAGTAATTTATATAATTATATTATCTAATTTAATTGATAAATAAAATTATACTTAATATTTAGTGAGGGATAAAAATGTCTTAGAAAAATAATTTAATTTATCAACAAGTCATTTCAAACAATGGAATTCAATTCTATCTCATTAAATGAGTTAGTTGTTTCAAACTATAGAATTGAATTCCATTTTTTTAAGAATTCATTTTTTGATGGAATTGAATTCTAGTTCCATCATTTAAAGGTGTCCAAACATGCTATTAAGAAACTGCCACTCAAGCCTGAAAAATAAGAAACGCTAATAACAAAGAAGAAAGTATTAGAGCAAGTCACAGTGTCGCGTTATAGGACATAAGAATTTTCAATTTTAATAGTGAAATTAGTACTTATAATAAAAAAAATAATGCTACATAGTTAGTAATAATTTGTATTTATATTTACAGAAATTTTGTATAGAAAAAATATAATTTGCACTTATATTTATTAGAGTTTACACACATAAATCAATATGGTTTATATTAATATCTTTTAGAATTTATATATATAAATTAGTCAAATTTATTTGTTAAAGACAATTTAATGTTTGTGCTGATAAAATATTAGCCCAAAATACTAAAAATTGCTAACTCCAAAAATTTTTCACATTAAAATTAGGTATTTTTATTTATTTAATTTAGTATTATTTTATATTTTATTGTTTATTTAATTTAAATATTTATGTTATAAAAAAGATTAAAATATTTAATAAGTATTGATATCGTTGTATTTTTATAAATTGATAGAAAAAAAATTTATAAGTTATAAGTTAAGAAATTTCAATCTTTCAAGTTAAATTTCGAGTTCAAGCAATTATATTTTATTTCATTATTTTTATTAAATTAGATAACTTTTTTCTTCATTTAATTTAATTCATTACTATTTTAAGTTTGTTGATTCCTTAATTGATTTTTTTTGGTCGAAGAAAGACATTTAATAAATATTATAAATTTTAATATTTTCTAATTTTTTGTATAATTATTTATTTATTATTTATTAGTAACACACATAAAAATTAATTATATTTATAAATTTTGATTTAATATATATATTATTATATAATTTTTATGTTAACCCCCAAAAGTTTTTTTCAAGCTCTAGATTACGAGTTCCCCTATCTCAACGAAATCGGAAGATCGAAAATACTCCGAACGAAATCTAAAAAGATTGAATTTATTCATCAAAGATTTGAATATTTATTTTGTAGGAGGCATAGATATCCCTGATGAAGTGAGAGACCACCATGGTGTTGTGCAGGTGACGTTTGCAATTGCATAGAGTATTATATTTCGACACCCATCATGAGTGTTCATACTTCAACTTGTATCTTTATTAAACTGCATTTGTTTGTTATTTTCCAAATAGCAATTATAAAAAGGTGGGAATTGGAAGAAAGAAGTGAAAGAAATGACTATGAACAATAATCCATGTGGTCGAAGACAGCAGAACTTCCAAAAAAAGGTACATAAACATTCTCGTCCTATGATACTAGCTTCCAAAAGAATTCCGTGTGCTTCAAAGAATCGTATTGTCCCCCTTGTTGCTAGCGGCAAATTGTAAACCAACTTCAACATTGTTTATGGATAAGTTGTACCACTCGCTCCCTGTTAATATTAAACATCTTTAGCCAATGTTATTATATCTACTATTTTCATTATCAAAAATATTATTTATACACTAAAATCAGTCACCAATGTATTTATATATAAATACATTTCAATATGTATTTATATTTCAACGTGTATTTTATACTAGTGGCTAACTTTAATAGCTGATTTTGATATACACGTAGCATAATCATTTTATTATATTTCATAAAAAAATTGAAACTAACTTTAGTTAATTGACATTAGTCAACTTTAATACTTAAATTTATAATTTAGAATTAAAATATTATAATTTAAAATCTAAAATTTAAGATAAATAAAATAATTAGAAAAAAATTAATTACCTAACATTGCTCATTCATAAAATGTGTTATCGATATATATGTGACGAATACGAAACAACTTTAAGTAACATTACATCTGATATCTTTATATTTCACAAAATGACAGGGACATTATTTTTAAAATGTACGAATATTACAACAATATTACCTAATATCATGTGCACATTGTGATTTACCTTATAATATATTTTTCTTGAATTCAATGGAAGTGTAACAACCACTAGTGGTGTAAACACGTAGATCATCTTACAAAATTACAATAAAAGCAAGTAGTAGACAATGGGGGGAGAGAGAGAGAGAGAGAGAGAGAGAGAGAGAGAAGATTGAAGCAGAGCGATGAGGGTGTTGTCATCAAGGTTCAAGTTTGTGTCAAGAGCAGTGGCGCACGAGGATCATGATCATAGTGAGGTGCAAAGAATAATGTACCCTACAACAGAAGGAACAAGGTTGGGGACTTGTCTAACAGTTTGGAAAAAATCCCTTGTCATTAACTGCAAAGGATTCACAGTCATCGATTCATGTGGAAATCTGGCGTACCGAGTTGACAATTACAGCGTCCACCCTCACCAACTCACTCTCATGGATGCTTCTGGAAACTCTCTCCTCACCATGCACCGCCGCCGCACGGTATATATATTTCCCATTTAAGCATTGCTAAGCGAGTTGACAATTACTCAGATTTGTTGTTTTTGTTTTGATTGCAGAAGCTTGGACTTGTATATAGCTGGTATGTGTACGAAGGGGAGAATGAGGGAAGAGAGAAAGAGAGTGCAGTGTGTTGTGTGAGGAAGCGTGTGAATATCTTAAAGGGCAATGGCAATCCCAGGGTTGAGGCATGCGTGTATTGTCTATTAGGTCCAGAGTCAGATAAAAAACGACATGGACATGCCGCGTTTACAGTTGAAGGTTCCTATGCAGATAGAACATGTAAGGTGTTGGATAAGTCCAAGAGTGTGGTGGCTGAAATCAAGAGAAAAGAAGCCAATTCCAAACACGTTTCTTTTGGGATAGACATTTTTCACTTAATTGTTCACCCTGGCTTTGATCCTACATTTGCCATGGCACTCCTTTTACTACTCGACCAAATGTTCTCATAAATTTCCAGCTTTTAATCCAATTCAAATAAGCAAGGCACACTATATATCATTGTGGTAACTAGTTTCAATTATTGATTTGCTGTGGTTGATAAATGATAATTTCATTAAACTTCACCTCGTCTCGAGAGTCAAACCATATCTTCAGAAACCGATATTAGTTCCGTTTCTATGCTTCTGAGGAGCATGACAAACGATTATAAACAATGAAAACTCTCTTAAAATTCAATGCACATAAACACCGCCCGGAAGCACATATTGCTTTAGAAGCCAAATGACAGAGGGAGAGAACTTCAGAATGCCATTGCCTCGTGCTCTACATTAAGCAAAGAATTCTCTTGTTTTGTACACATGTATTTAATCTTACAACATTTGAATCATGTTTGCTCTTGAACATGAGCACTTGCAACAAGCTCATCGCGGGCTTGCAGCTAAAGCAAGCATAATATACTAATATATACACAAAGCAACCTTAAGCTAACCTAACACTTACAAATCACAATGGCAGTCAACCACTAATGCATCTTACACTGAATATCAATTGATCAATCAGACTTGTCTCTTCCCCTTTTCCAATCCGTTAACAATAACTTTCCAACTTGCTGTTGACCACCATAAGCCTTATCTAAATCTCTGGCAGGTGGAGGCATCATAGAATTTTGTCTATGGGTGCTGGCAGTTGTGCGTTTGTTTTCCAAAACTGAGTCCCTAACTGGTTTAGGAGGGAATGACCTACTTGATTTTGAAGTCGACCAAGTGTAGTTTCCCTTTTTAACATTATTATTGTTGGAGTGAACAATATTCTTATTTTCAAAAGTTGAAATCCTTGGCTTCTTTGAGGGCATTATCTGCTCTACCCTTCGGACCACCATGTCAGATCCAGCCACTGAAACAGGTGTCAAGGGAACTTGTTCCAGTTTCTCAGTTGATTTGAAATTGTATGCTTTTGTGGCCTTATGTGAAGCTTTCCTTTGCCATCTTAGGAATCCATCTTGGTTCTGCCTTGGTGAATGAATTGCAATTTCACATAGAGTTCTCGCAGCAGCTAATACTCGTGGACACTGTTCCTCTGCCACAAACAAAATTGTTTAAGCAGAGGAACGGAAAGACATATAGCAAAAAGATCTACTCATGCTAACAGCTTCAGTAAACTATCTATATTGAAAAAGATGTCGTATGGAAACATACATGCACATGATGTGTTATACTCAGTAATATCATACCATAAAATTTGGTGTCTGCTTGGCTTTCATATTCTACATTTTCAGGACAAAAATCAATCAAACGGCTGAAAGGGAAGAGAGCAAGAAGACTAACAGTAATTAAAAACTTGTACCTGCATTGGCCTGAGAATCCTTAGAACATGTGACGGTAGATGATGAATCGCACTGACGAATAGGAAGATTAGCAAATAAAGATGGACAACTTTTATTGGCTGATCTACCAGTTGAAGGAACAAGGCTCTGATCATAATTGAATGAATCAAGGTTTGTGAAACAACTGCGATCAATAGCTGTAGAGCTAGCAACGACATTTATTCTTGCCCATTTACCTTGGCATATGTTTCTACTTGTTGATAACTTAACCGTGTCAGGGTTGCTTCTAGAATGACCACCAAAACCATGTGACCATGGAAATGCTGGCAAACATGGCCTACGTAATACCTGCTTGCCTGAGCGTAGGTCACTACTATTCTTTGTGGTAATGGCAGGCTTGGATACATCAAGTAGCAAAGACTCCAAATCTCGGGATGGATGGAGTGCAATCCGTTCCAAAACATCTTTAGGTTGACATAATGGAAAGTCAAGTGGACTAGCTCTAGTTTCTGTTTCACTACTAGGATCCTGGATGTCAAGCACCAGTAAGTATAAATTGACATAAAATAGAGTTCATTTGATTAAAGTAAATTAATAATGGCATACAGGAAAAAGCACAAGCAACAATTTTGCTTTAGTGCCAAAAAAATCAAATGCGATGGATGCTACCATTATGTAGCATAGATGACAAGACATGGCATGGCAGTCCATTAAACTTCAAAATTATTATATTAATGCCAAAACTATTTAAATTTTCATACTAACCTTCGTACATGAAGACATGACAGTTGTGCAAGACTGTTCATTATCCCCATCACCAAAACCTTCACCTACACATCCTGAGCTCAATTGGCAATTAGACATCGACTTATTAGAGGAGCAATCCATCTCAGCCATATTTTGGGTCTGAACAGAGTTTCGGAATTGAATAATAGAGCAAGCCTTCCTGATTGAATTCACAAAACTTTCATTCGTGCGAGATGCATTCTTCCCTTTATCTTTGCTTAAAGAGAGCCGATCAAAAGCTCCTTTTAGGAGTTCATCCAATGGTGGTTCATCCACAAGCGTAGTGGCATCATGAAAGTCGTGTTTCAGACCATATAATCCTACAAGTTTCCGAAAAATTCCATTTCAAATCTAATTAATCTCTAGAGTAATGGCAGCAATTGATGGAAAAATAAATAATAAACAAAGCATTCTTATATTATAGAGATGGTCTAAGCTTAAAAACTTGAAGTATCAATAAGTAAGGAGTTCCTACAAATTGTGGATTGACATAGGGATGAATCAGAGCATAAATAATTTTCTAGTGGGGAAAAAGAAAAGATTATCTAAAATGAACTTGTCCCTTATGTGATAAAGTATGGATTTATCCACTGTTAGATCATTTCTTGGTTACAGATTTGGTGCATGTGTTGACCAAGTATAGTTACATCTGTTAGGCATTATATATTTACTATCTCACTTTAGACACACAATGTCTCCTCATAGAAGCCTTATCATTTCTGTCTTTCTGACTTATGGCCACATCTGGGTTAGATATAAAACATCAGGTATTTCCGTTGAACATATAAAATTGTATTGGTAGGGCTGTAGTTTTGATATGTTTGCAGAACATGCTGCCTTAGAGATAAGAAATGCAATTGAAAACAGAACTGAGATAGATGACTCTATACAGTTCTCTAAGTGCAAAGAAAAGAACATTTATAAAATGCCTTTGAGTGGCGAACATAAGCAAAGCAATACTGATTTCAAAATTCAAGATTCAAACAGTCAACAAGACAACTATAGGTAGGTTAATTAATACCTACCTGTTAATGCTATAAACACCTTGACCAATCAGAATGTGTATATGTAGGATGCATAGTAAATAAATACAAGAAAACATTAATTTTATGAAGATGGGTAACTATAGGATCTTTATGAAGAAAGACTACAATAGGCCTAATAATTACATACCAAAAAAGTTGTTCCCTCCACAGGCAGAACTGAACATGGATGCACCCATCTTCATAGATGACTCAAATTTTGACTTAACTGATGGGATTTTAAAGTTCCTCCTATCACTACGCTTGCTAGCATTGCTCTTCTGCTTTGATACTTGGATTTTATCTATACCAAAATAAAGTCAAGGGAAAAAGTTAACTGCTTAAAGATACGAAAGTAATTGGTGGTAGTTTATTTAAGCAGAAAATACCTGGAGAAGTACACTTCAAATTCTGCAATCCAAGCTTATCAGAGCTATCCTTTGACTCCTCAATCCCACTAGGGCTAGTAAAATCTTCTAATTGTGATATTCGTGGCTTCTTTGAACATGAACTATTATTACTCCTGCTAGCTTTTGCTGTTTTTCGTTGTAACGGTACACCTTCTAGTCTTGCACTATCTACAGGACAAATTTTGCTAATAACACCAGGCAGATTCTTGGATAACTCCTCACCCTTGATGAGAGAAGGAAACTCGGCATTGGTTTTCATACTTATAACATCTGGTGTGACAACACTGGCTGGATAAAATCATGTAAACCAGTATGTTAAAAGGTTAATAGGACTCAAATTAATAGGTTATACCAAAAATGGCACCACTTTGTATGGATGCATAAAAAAGGCAGTGGGAGGTGGTGCCTAGCCCCAGAGACTTATCAGGTATTATTGGAACCATATCTATGACCATAAGAATAACAGCTATTTAAAGCTAAACAGTTGGGCGAGACTTATGGCCAGTGTCCTGGAGCAGGGGGCATCTTCACCACTGTGCAACAACACTAAACTAGCATATAAATATATGCCATGCATTAGCAATGCAGCCAATGCTCTCTCCATTACAATGGGATTCTAGCTGAGTTATCTCACTAGATTGACAAGTGGAACACTTTCCACTCCAGCTGCAGTTTTAGCACTCATTGCCATTGGGATGATTTTCAGTTGTAACTACCATGTTAATGAAGTTATGACTTATGAAGTATGAACTTCCTAGTCAGAAACTGTCCATTAGTGCCCCTACCCCCACCAAAATAAAATAAACAAATAAAAAAAAGTGCAAAAATTCAGTTGGAAGCTGATTTCTCATACAGTTAAGTCTTCACGTCAATCAAACAACAGAATACCACAGATCAAAGCACAAAAGGCAGAGAAATACCTAAAAAAAGAGATCATGCAATTATTACCAATAAAATTAAGGTGAAAAATAGATAAATTTGAAGTGCCCACTAACCAGTTTCAAGAAGACGAGAGTTGCAGCACTCAATTGAGGTAGAATAAGGTCTGTGGGGGCGAGGGTCTTCGTCCTTAACGGAAACCCCAACTCTGCCAAAACCCTCCGATCCCATCAATTTAGGTGCTGCCGCCACGTCTACGGGGAGAGGCAATTCTACAGCATCCATAATTCCATAGACCAAACCAACCAAAAAACACAAGAACTCCCAAAACCCCTTTTCTTCCCTTCTTCAGAAGAACCTCGCAATAAAACAAAGAAAAAAAACAGAGGGAAATCTTACGAAGAGAGTGATTAGGAGGTAGGAATGGAGTGATAAATAGTGGGATTTGAGGAAGGAGAGTAGAGAGAGAAAGGGGGAAAGGAGAGTGGTTTGGTAGAGACTAGAGAGGCTTTGGGGTTGCGGCTGTTAGAAGCGTATTCTAGGGCAAAATTTGGGGATTGAAAGATCGGTATATATAGTTTTCGGGAAATTGCCGCATGTGTCTACATACACTTCGTCGGTGGGGAATATTCCGGTGAGGCTAATTCCTACTTAGTAACCTTTCTTACGGTTTTTTTATTTTTTTATTCTTATTTATTTTGAAGGTTCTTGACGTGGCATTATCCACTTTGCCGAATTCTGAAGGGTGGATGTAACGCACTACTAACTACTAATCCGGTGTTTAGCGTTTAGTGCTCACGTTGTCAACGAGTGATGATCTTCAACACTTATAAACATAAAAATCAAGAAAATGTATTTTGCTTTAAAAATCAAGGTAATTTCCTCATTCTTTTTATTTTAAAAATATTAATTATTAAGACAATAAACATAATTTATTTAAAAACTAAAATTCATCTTTCAAATATATCTTTTTTTTTTCTTTCTTTAACAAGGACTTTAATTTAATAATAATAATGAGAAGAAGAAGAATTTGATAGATGAGTTAATTTGATGATTTTCTTTTTTAACTTTTGTACTTAAGTTACTTGGTTGTAATAATTTTTTGCATGTGTATGTCTATTTAATTTCATATTAATATGTTATAAAAAATAACTATATTTATCACATGAAATATTTAAACTTTATTACAAAAAATTAAATTGAGTAAGAACCAACAATTACTAGAATGATGGCAGCATAATTGCACGTTCTTTAAACTTCAAATGCATTCGCTTCAAACGGCAGCAATAGTGTAGCATGCTAACGAATTCATCAAGGGGTAAACGTGTCGGGAGGAAAATCGCATAATGTGAACCACATTGGTGCATTGGTCAAATTATCCAACCTAACGCATTAGTCAAACTACTTAATTAATTAAAGTTGAATTTCTTTTAGTTTTCATAGTTTATAAAATGAGAGAAAAGAAAAAAAAAAAAAAAAGACGCAGAGAGTAAAGAGATTAGGAGCGGTTTAGCAAATAAAAGAAAAATTTATGTTCTTAATTATAAAAAACAGTAATACTAAAGAAATAAAAAAGATCAATTTAAACAATTTAAATTATTTTATTTAATATTTATTTATTGTAAAATGTATTAAATAAAGTCAAAATAATAAATTTTAATATTTTTTACCTAAAAAATTGTTTTTCAAGACTTTTCATAGAAAAAGTTATGTAAACCCAAAGGAAAAAAAATGTCGTGTCTCATCTCTGTCTTTCTCTTTTTTTGGCAAACCATTGTACCTCGTTTGGCTCTACTTTTTCTGTCGTCATCATATTGACTCTTCTACAGATTTTGTTCTGTTAATCTTCGAAGTTTTGTCTCCACGAAAGTTTTATTCTCTCTTGTTGGCGGCTTGTTCTGTAACTATGCAACACGGGAATGTTCTGAAGCGGCGCTCCACTGAGGCTACGGTTATTGTAACTCTGCTATTTGTGCTCGTCGATAGTTAGTCATGCCGCCTCTGTTCTTGTTTTGCGCCTCTGTGTCGCCTCTGTGCCCTTGTATTCTTCTCTTTTCTATTCTGATTTTGAAGTCCTCTTGTTATGTTATGAGATTGTTGAATCTGATTTTGGCATATGTTATGATATTGTTGTTATTTTTGGTGTTATTATTGTTGTTAGTGGTAGGATTCGGTTGGTATGAAGCAAGCTATGGTCATCTTTTAAATCTCAGTTAAGTGGATTCATAGGGTCAAATGTAATTGGATTAGATAATTAAAAGATAAATAAAACAAAAGGATAGAAATACTTATGTAAATCAATAGTGGGAATTTCAGATAGGCGTGTGGAGATGCTAGAATCCTTTCGAATCTCTACTTTCTTATTGCTTTCATCCAATTCTTCTTACTCCTTTCCATGGCAAGCTGTATGTAGGGCATCACCATCATCAATGGCTACTTTTAATCCTCTCGGGAAAATGGTCCTATGCGCTGTCACTGCACGGCTAATCATCTGGAGGCATCACCCTTGTTGATAGCTACATCCCATCCTCTCAGTGAAAATGGTCCAAATGCTCTGTCACAGCACGGCTAATCATCTGTCGGTTCTCAATCAGGTTGGAGTAGAATCCCTTGATTCTTTTGCGTTTGTCATCACGCCCAGCCTTCAGGAGTTTGAAGCTCGTCACAGTCATTCAATACCGGAATCCTACTCGGAATACCACAGACAAGGTTAGACTTTCCGGATTCCCAGGATCCTACTCGGAATACCACAGACAAGGTTAGACTTTCCGGATCCCCATGAATGCCGCCATCTATCTAGCTTATACCACGAAGATTCTGTTGGGGAATCTAAGAGATATGCGCCCGGCCTAAAGTAGAACGGAAGTGGTTGTCAGTCACGCGCGTTCATAGGTGAGAATGATGATGAGTGTCACGGATCATCACATTCATCAAGTTGAAGTGCAACGTATATCTTGGAATAAGAATAAAAGAGAATTGAATAGAAAGTAATAGTAATTGTATTGAAACTTGAGGTACAGCAGAGCTCCACACCCTTAATCTATGGTGTGCAGAAACTCCACTATTGAAAATACATAAGTGAAAGGTTCAGGCATGGCCAAATGGCCAGCCCCCTGAATGATCAAAAGACCGAATGATCAAAGACTCAAACAATCAAAGATTAAACTGTCAAAAGATGTCTAATACAATAGTAACTTATCCTATTTATACTAGACTAGCTACTAGGGTTTATATGAGTAAGTAATTGATGCATAAATCCACTTCTGGGGCCCACTTGGTGTATGCTTGGGCTGAGCTTGATCTATCCACGAGCTGAGGCTTTTCTTGGAGTTGAACTCCAAGTTATAGCGTGTTTTGGGCGTTCAACTCCGGATCATGACGTGTTTCTGGCGTTTAACTCCAGACAGCAGCATGTACTTGGCGTTCAACGCCAAGTTACGTCGTCAATTTTCGAATAAAGTATGGACTATTATATATTGCTGGAAAGCTCTGGATGTCTACTTTCCAACGCCGTTGAGAGCGCGCCATTTGAAGTTCTGTAGCTCCGGAAAATTCATTTTGAGTGCAGGGAGGTTAGATTCCAACAGCATCAGCAGTCCTTTTGTCGGCCTTTTTCAGAGTTTTGCTCAAGTCCCTCAATTTCAGCCAGAAATTACCTGAAATCACAGAAAAACACACAAACTCATAGTAAAGTCCAGAAATGTGAATTTAACATAAAAACTAATGAAAACATCCCTAAAAGTAGCTTGAACTTACTAAAAACTACCTAAAAACAATGCAAAAAAGCGTATAAATTATCCGCTCATCACAACACCAAACTTAAATTGTTGCTTGTCCCCAAGCAACTGAAAATCAATTAAGATAAAAATAAGAGAATATACTATAAATTTCAAAATATCAATGAATATTAATTATAATTAGATGAGCGGGACTTGTAGCTTTTTGCTTCTGAACAGTTTTGGCATCCCACTTTTTCCTTTGAAGTTTAGAATGATTGGCTTCTCTAGGAACTTAGAATTTCGGATAGTGTTATTGACTTTCCTAGTTAAGTATGTTGATTCTTGAACACAGCTATTTATGAGTCTTGGCTATGGCCCTAAGCACTTTGTTTTCCAGTATTACCACAAGATACATAAATGCCACAGACACATGACTGGGTGAACCTTTTCAGATTGTGACTCAGCTTTGCTAGAGTCCCCAGTTAGAGGTGTCCAGAGCTCTTAAGCACACTCTTTTTGCTTTGGATCACGACTTTAACCACTCAGTCTCAAGCTTTTCACTTGGACCTTCATGACAAGCACATGGTTAGGGACAACTTGATTTAGCCGCTTAGGCCTGGATTTTATTTCCTTGGGCCCTCCTATCCATTGATGCTCAAAGCCTTGGATCCTTTTTACCCTTGCCTTTTGATTTTAAGGGCCATTGGCTTTTTCTGCTTGCTTTTTCTTTTTCTTTCTATTTTTTCGCAACCTTTTTTTGGCCACTTTTTTTTCGCAAGCTTTTGCTTTTTCAGTGTTTTTTCTTGCTTCAAGAATCAATTTTATGATTTTTCAGATCATCAATAACATTTTTCTTTGTTCATCATTCTTTCAAGAGCCAACAGTTTTAACATTCATAAACAACAAGATAAAAAATATGCACTGTTTAAGCATTCATTCAGAAAACAAAAAGTATTGTCACCACATCAATATAATTAAACTAAATTCAAGGATAAATTCGAAATTCATGTACTTCTTGTTCTTTTGAATTAAAAACATTTTTCATTTAAGAAAGGTGAAGGATTAATGGAATTATTCATAACTTTAAGACATAGTTACTAAACACTAATGATCATGAAGTAGAGACACAAAACATAAATAAACATGAAGCATAAAAAATCAAAAAACAGAGAAATAAGAACAAGGAATGAGTCCACCTTAGTGAGGGTGGCGCCTTCTTGAAGAACCAATGGTGCTCTTTGAGCTCCTCTATGTCTCTTCCTTGCTTCTGTTGAATGATTCCTAGTAATTTTGGTGTTCCTACCCTTAGTTGCTTCCAATAATTATGTGGAGGAACATGTATCCCCTGAGGTATCTCAGGGATTTCTTGATGAGGGAATTTCTCATGCTCTCTTGATGTGCAGTCAAATGCTCTTCTACTGAGTTATGGACCCTTGAGATGAATATCTCCATCTCCCATGACTTGGAGGTGGAAGCTTTTTGTCTTCCCTTTTCTCTTTTTTTTTTGAGGTTTCTCTGAATTGTTGATTTTTAGTTTCTCTTGACTTCCTCTTCAGAGTCTTTTCAGGTTCAGGATCAGCTTCAACAAGAGTACCTTTTTCCTTGTTCCTGCTCATATGAAAGAGAAGAGGAAAAGAAAAGGAAGAGGAATCCTCTATGTCACAGTAAAGAGGATCCTTATTATTAATAAAAGAAGAAAGGGGATAATGGAAGGAGAGGGATGAATAGTCTGTATAAAGAGTAAGGATAGGGGAGGTGATAAGAGATGAAGAGAAGTGTTAGTAAATAAATAAATAGAAGAAGATGAGAGAGGGATTTTCGAAAATATTTTTGAAAAGGAGTTAGTAATTTCGAAAATTAAAGATGAATTAAAATTAAAATTAAAATTTGAAACAATTAGTTAATTAAAAAGAATTTTTTGAAAAAGAGGGAGGCATTTTCGAAAATTAGAGAGGGAAAAGTAGTTAGGTGGTTTTGAAAAAGATAAGAAACAAACAAAAAGTTAATTAGTTAGTTGAAAAAGATATTAAAATCAAATTTGAAAAGATAAGAAGATAAGAAGTTAGATAAGATATTTTAAAATCAAATTTTTTTGAAAAAGATAAAATTTTGAAAAAGATATGATAAAGAGATAAGATAAGAAGATGTGATAAAAAGATATGTTTGAAAAAGATTTAATTTTTAAAATTAAAATTAATTACTTAACTAACAAGTAACTACAAGATATGATTCTAGAATTTAAAGATTGATCCTTTCTTAACAAGAAAGTAACAAACTTCAAATTTTTGAATCAATCACATTAATTGTTAGCTAATTTTTGAAAATTTGATATAAAGATAAGAAAAAGATTTTGAAAATATTTTGAAAAAGATTTTTGAAATTTTCGAAAAAGAGGAAAAATTGGAGAAGATATGATTTTTGAAAAAGATTTTGAAAAGATAAGATTTTTAAATTTTGAAAATTTGACTTGACTTGTAAGAAATAACTAATTTTAAAAATTTTTGACTAAGTCAACTCAAATTTTCGAAAATTATGAGAAAAATAAGGAAAAGATATTTTTTTGATTTTTTGAATTTTTAATTATGAGAGAGAAAAACACAAACATGACCCAAAACATGAAAATTTTGGATCAAAACACTTAATGCATGCAAGAACACTATGAATGTCAAGATGAGCACCAAGAACACTTTGAAGATCATGATAAACATTAAGAACATATTTTTGAAAAAAAATTTTGATGCAAAGAAAACATGGAAGACACCAAACTTAGAAATCTTTAATGCATGGACTCTAACAAACAAAAAATGCATATGAAAAACAAGAAAATACACCAAACAAGAAAACATCAAGATCAAACAAGAGGACTTACCAAGAACAACTTGAAGATCATGAAGAACACTATGAATGCATGAATTTTTCGAAAAAAATGCAAGAAAAATTTTTAAAGCATGCAATTGACACCAAACTTAAAAATTGACTCAAGACTCAAACAAGAACACAAAATATTTTTGGTTTTTATGATTTTATGAATTTTTTTGTATTTTTATTAATTTTTTCGAAAAAAATTATTAGAAAAACGAAAAATAAATAAAAAAAATTTTGAAAGATTTTTTTGAAAAGAAAATTACCTAATCTGAGCAACAAGATGAACCATCAATTGTTCAAACTCAACAATCCCCGGCAATGGCGCCAAAAACTTGGTGGACGAAATTGTGATTCCTTTGTTATTGTATTTTGTAAAATTCATTGCTTTTTCAACTATGTGTGGACACAACTCCGTTCAACTTAACCAGCAAGTGTACTGGGTCATCCAAGTAATACCTTACGTGAGTAAGGGTCGATCCCACAGAGATTGTTGGTATGAAGCAAGCTATGGTCATCTTGTAAATCTCAGTTAAGTGGATTCATAGGGTCAAATGTAATTGGATTAGATAATTAAAAGATAAATAAAACAAAAGGATAGAAATACTTATGTAAATCAATAGTGGGAATTTCAGATAGGCGTGTGGAGATGCTAGAATCCTTTCGAATCTCTACTTTCTTATTGCTTTCATCCAATTCTTCTTACTCCTTTCCATGGCAAGCTGTATGTAGGGCATCACCATCATCAATGGCTACTTTTAATCCTCTCGGGAAAATGGTCCTATGCGCTGTCACTGCACGGCTAATCATCTGGAGGCATCACCCTTGTTGATAGCTACATCCCATCCTCTCAGTGAAAATGGTCCAAATGCTCTGTCACAGCACGGCTAATCATCTGTCGGTTCTCAATCAGGTCGGAGTAGAATTCCTTGATTCTTTTGCGTTTGTCATCACGCCTAGCCTTCAGGAGTTTGAAGCTCGTCACAGTCATTCAATACCGGAATCCTACTCGGAATACCACAGACAAGGTTAGACTTTCCGGATTCCCAGGATCCTACTCGGAATACCACAGACAAGGTTAGACTTTCCGGATCCCCATGAATGCCGCCATCTATCTAGCTTATACCACGAAGATTCTGTTGGGGAATCTAAGAGATATGCGCCCGGCCTAAAGTAGAACGGAAGTGGTTGTCAGTCACGCGCGTTCATAGGTGAGAATGATGATGAGTGTCACGGATCATCACATTCATCAAGTTGAAGTACAACGTATATCTTGGAATAAGAATAAAAGAGAATTGAATAGAAAGTAATAGTAATTGTATTGAAACTTGAGGTACAGCAGAGCTCCACACCCTTAATCTATGGTGTGCAAAAACTCCACTGTTGAAAATACATAAGTGAAAGGTTCAGGCATGGCCGAATGGCCAGCCCCCTGAATGATCAAAAGACCAAATGATCAAAGACTCAAACAGTCAAAGATTAAACTGTCAAAAGATGTCTAATACAATAGTAACTTATCCTATTTATACTAGACTAGCTACTAGGGTTTATATGAGTAAGTAATTGATGCATAAATCCACTTCTGGGGCCCACTTGGTGTATGCTTGGGCTAAGCTTGATCTATCCACGAGCTGAGGCTTTTCTTGGAGTTGAACTCCAAGTTATAGCATGTTTTGGGCGTTCAACTCCGGATCATGACGTGTTTCTGGCGTATAACTCCAGACAGCAGCATGTACTTGGCGTTCAACGCCAAGTTACGTCATCAATTTCCGAATAAAGTATGAACTATTATATATTGCTGGAAAGCTCTAGATGTCTACTTTCCAACGCCATTAAGAGTGCGCCATTTGAAGTTCTGTAGCTCCGGAAAATTCATTTTGAGTGCAGGGAGGTTAGATTCTAACAGCATCAGCAGTCCTTTTGTCAGCCTTTTTCAGAGTTTTGCTCAAGTCCCTCAATTTCAGCCAGAAATTACCTGAAATCACAGAAAAACACACAAACTCATAGTAAAGTCCAGAAATGTGAATTTAACATAAAAACTAATGAAAACATCCCTAAAAGTAGCTTGAACTTACTAAAAACTACCTAAAAACAATGCCAAAAAGCGTATAAATTATCCGCTCATCATCCGTCCCTAAAAATTCCAGTCTCTTATGTCTCCACTTTCTAGAGGTGCTGAAGGGACTGAAATTTTATGTCTTGCAACTGAAATTTTAGTTCTAGTCTTTGGCAACTAAACACAATATTGAGTCCTAGTCCTCTAGTTTTAGTCCTAGTCTCAGTTATCAAATGCTACCTAATAGATTTTGTGGACATTGATATGGCAAATGATTTGTTGAGTTTAATAGTAAATGATATTTTCACTGTCACTGGAGATTGAAAACTGGAAGTTCCTAAGCCAAATTCTCCCTCGTATAACTTGAATCTTATTCGGTCCTTGAGTGCACTTTAATATGAATCTACAGATTACATTGCTTGGCTCCCACAACTCTTTAGATTATTTAGTTGCAAATCTACGCATGTGGCTTGTCTTAGTTATGTTCAATTGAGAAACTATAAAGTTTTAAACTAGGAACATATTAAAAAAGATTAGGTATTTTCTATGGCTAGCCAGAATTAATATTTTTCTAACTAATCGAAACAAGTGAGAAGATATATATCTATGGATTCATCCTATGGGATATGTGTGGATGAAGAGTAATTAGTGCTCCATAATCCATATCTTTCAAGATTGTCTAGTAGCAAATAACATTATATTAGCACTAGCATTAGCAACTTCCATCAATTATTTTAGGATTTACAACTACTAGAATGGATCAATTACAATATGAAGGAAGCTACTCGTAACTTCAATGGAGTTTTGTAGCCTCTATTCTTTGCTACAACTTGTTGCAACATTTGGTACCAGCATAACATCTGGAGTTTTGAGAGTTTGGACTATATTCTAAATTCATGCCTCCGTCAAAGCTTGAGCCTGGAAAAGGATTATCAGTTCTCATCGATTGAATGTTTAAATAAGAGTAAGGTTCACATGATTGAATTCTCTATTATTTACATAGATGGCATATCCTGGCCTATTGGATCCTTGGATAAAGATCAACACAGATGGATTTATTATTGGCTTAGGATCGACAACTTGCATGGCTTCCTTTGAGATCACCATATGGTATTTTCATCAATTATTCTTTAGGTTCTTCATTGCTTTTCTACGAGAATATAGCAACATCCAAGGGAAACAAACTCTATAATAGCTCTAGAGCTTTGCCAGAGTTGTTTTCACGACTCTCATGCAACTTTCCCTCTTATAGTAGTGATATAAATTTTGCTAGTAAAAGAGTGCAATGTGACACTTTATCACGCGTTTAGGTAAGGAAATAGCTATGCAAGATGTGTTAGCTAAAGTTAGACGCATCTATATTCTTTACATAAGTGGTTATGATTCACTTTTTAGCACTACAAGAAAAAACCCTTGTCGCCATGCTTTTTCTTGAAGCGTAGCCAAAAAGAGTCAATGGCCACACTTTTATGAGGGTGGCAATTGATTAGTAATTTGAACACGCCTTTTCTTGCCACGGTTCAAAATCGTGGCCATAGAAAGAGACAGGCACACTTTTGAAACGTCGCGAAATGTTTTTGTTACCATCATGTGTTTAAAGAGTGCCCGTTTTCTCTAACTCTTTTGGCACCCCTAAAAAGTGTAGCTACAAGGTTCTTAGTAAAAAAATTTAAATTTTCTACCACTTTTTCTCCAAAACAATTTTGTGACTGAAAGTGAGAACAAAACCTTTATTCCCCTAACCCTAATTCACGTAGCAGCAGTACACTCTCCCTCATTTTCTTCATTCGAGCACTCCTCTTCTATCCTTCTCATGCAGACACGCAGGACGGCAATAGTGGTGGTGGGTTTGTCATCGCTCTCATAGCGCTGTTGCGAGTCCCAACCACAACGCTCTTCTCCTCTTCCTCCATCCTTTTCACACAAGAACAATGGATGTTCTTCGCGGCGCTCTCACTCTCTCCGCCAATAACATTCTCTCCTGTAAACCCCTATCCTTCCCTCAGTGATGACTCTCTCTAGCAAGGCCTCCCTCGGCGCTCACTCTCTCTCGCAAACCCTCAATCGTTGCTCCTCCTTCATGGCTCGGCACCCGTCGTGTTGCCGTCTCCCTCTCTGAAGTCGTCGCGCCACCGTTTCCCTTTCCCGCACTCATTGCACCTCTGTTTCCCTTTCTCAACCCTCCTCCTCACCACTCATTAGCGCCAACTGTCGCCATGTTCAGTTGATCTGATTATTTGGTTTTGAATTTGATTTTTTGTTTTGATTTTCTTAGTTCTTCATTTTTTTATTTTTTAAACTTCTATTTTTTGTTCTATCCTGATATTTGGTTTAAGGCTTTTTTCCCTCTAAACGTCTTGATATTTGGTTCTATCTTGCTATAACTATGGTAGTGCTCAATTTGTTGCTATGTGGTGTTAAACTACTACTGCTTTGCTTGTTCTGTTTTGCTAGTTTTTCAACATCAACTATTAGCAGGTTAATTTTTTCATAATTTAAGCATTCATAGTATAACGACCCAACTTCTAGCACGTCATGACCAATGCTAGCCACTAGGTGCTACTTCACGGCTTTCCTTAGAGACTCTAGACCTTATATTAAATATATACATATGAGCATGTAGCGTTAGTTGAGATTGCGTGTTAAATAGATATAACGGAATAGGTAATAGTTAAATAGATAATATCTACATGAAGCATAGAAAATACAGAAAATATAAAAATATCATACATATATGTCCAAAGGCTCATTTAGTACATCATAGTTTGCGTCAAGTTACGTCATTGCTTATTCATAAAAATATCCACATATTCCATTATTTATACTAACAGGTCCCGACTCACAAAAGCCACCCTATTCTGGAACCCGTTCTAACTTATCTATATAGATATTTACAAAAGGACCAAGCCCTCTAAAAGTATACATATAGCAAAGGCAAAGACTACTAATACTACTATTACTGCTGCTGCTCATGGATATCTTGGTAGCTGAGAAAATGCTGTGCTGAAGAAAGGAGAGAGTAGACACACCCATGATATTGCTGCTTGCTTATCCAAATGAGGAGAACTTAAAGAAGATCATGCTGGTTCCCATCTGCGGAACGAGGGAAAGTAAGGGGTGAAAACCTAAGGTTCCCAATAGGGTACTACACTAAAATCCTAAAGGGTTCCATAGCCTAAGTCTAAGAATTTGCGTAGTTGTGTTGGTAAGTCACGCAAACAAGTACAAGCACAAGTATGTAGTAGAATAGTAAACAAGCAGAAAATACAA
The DNA here is from genome assembly GCF_003086295.3 of Arachis hypogaea. Taxonomy (NCBI): domain Eukaryota; kingdom Viridiplantae; phylum Streptophyta; class Magnoliopsida; order Fabales; family Fabaceae; genus Arachis; species Arachis hypogaea. The sequence continues at coordinate 105,680,120 of NC_092038.1, forward strand.
GAAACATAGATAAACCACAATCATAGAGAAATGCAATAACAAATATGATACTTGCCTAGTCCTATGCAGGCCATGAACTCATGTGTCGGTTGACTACCCACAACCCGACGTAACCTAGGACTAAGCCCGGAAATGATTTTTCCAACTGCATACGTTCTGCATACGTGCCTAATGGACAAAGCCACATGCATTTTGGCCATAGTATGCTAATAGTTGGAGAAACATGTTTCAACATAAAGTGAGCATCCCTACATCTTAACATGGTTCTAGTTCTATTGGAGCAGAAACTCCTCCTCCCTAGATAATTTCTTTGGATGATTCTAGTTCCGTTGGAGCAGATGCTCCTCCTCCCTAGATAATCTCTTAGGTTGGTTCTAGTTCCATCGAAGTAGATGCTCCAACTCCCCAAATAATCTCTTAGCACCTTGGGGTTTACAGTTTTCTTTTTCCGCGACACTTTTTGAATAAACTTTTCCGGCGTTTAACGCCCAAAATGCTACCTTTTTGGGCGTTAAACGCCCAAAATGCTACCTTTTTGGGCGTTAAACGCCCAACCAGGTACCCTGGCTGGCGTTTAAACGCCAGTCTGTCCTTCTTCACTGGGCGTTTTGAACGCCCAGCTTTTTCTGTGCAATTCCTCTGCTGAATGTTCTGAATCTTCAATTCTCTGTATTATTGACTTGAAAAGACACAAATTAAAAATATTTTTGGATTTTTAATAATAAGGACAAACCAAAATGCAACAATAATCAAATAACAATGCATGCAAGACACCAAACTTAGCAGTTTGTATACTACTGACACTAACAAAATGAAAATGCAAATGAGACACTCAAAACAATCAAGTCAAATTGAATTCAAAGATCAGAGTAGGTAAATCATCAAGAACATCTTGAAGATCACTTAGACACATGAATGCATGCAATTGACACCAAACGTATGATGAGACTCTAGACTCAAACAAGAAATATTTTTGGATTTTATGATTTTGTAATTTTTTTTTTGTTTTTCGAAAAGTAAATGGGAAAAAGAAATCAAAATTCTTGGTGAGAATTTCAGGAATCAGTGCAATGCTAGTCTAAGACTCCGGTCCAGGAATTAGACATGGCTTCACAGCCAGCCAAGCTTTCAAAGAAAGCTTCGGTCCAAAACACTAGACATGGCCAGAGGCCAGCCAAGCCTTAGCAAATCACTGCTCCAAAAGCAAGATTGACACGAAATCAACAAGCTCTTGTGGTGATGAGTTGAAACCTCGGTCCAATGAAATTAGACATGGCTTCTCAGCCAGCCAGATTTCAACAAATCATCATGAAACTCTGGGATTCATCTTCAAGAATTTTGAAAAAAAATAAATACCTAATCTAAGCAACAAGATGAACCGTCAGTTGTCCAGCCTAAACAATCCCGGGCAATAACACCAAAAACTTGATGTTGTTGCCGGATCTTGGCACTGATGTTACCAAAGCTTGCTCAAAACTTGAACAATCCCCGGCAACGGCGCCAAAAACTTGGTGCGCGAAATTGTGAACATTACTTTTTCACAACTCTCATAATCCCCGGTAATGGCTCCAAAAACTTGGTGGCTCAATACCATGGCATTACACAACTTCGCACAACTAACCAGCAAGTGCACTGGGTCGTCCAAGTAATAAACCTTACGTGAGTAAGGGTCGATCCCACGGAGATTGTTAGTATTGAAGCAAGCTATGGTCATCTTGTAAATCTTAGTCAGGCAGACTCAAATGATAATGGTGATGAACGAAAATAACACAAAGGTAAAGATAGAGATACTTATGTAATTCATTGGTGGGAACTTCAGATAAGCGCATGAAGATGCCTTCCCTTCCGTCTCTCTGCTTTCCTACTGCCTTCATCCAATCCTTCCTACTCCTTTCCATGGCAAGCTCGTGTAGGGTTTCACTGTTGTCAGCAGCTACCTCCCATCCTCGCAGTGAAAGCTAATGCACACACTCTGTCACAGTGCTGCCAATCACCGGTGTGGTTCCCTCCCCTACTGGAATAGAATCCAGTGATTCTTTTGCGTCTGTCACTAACGCCCAGTAAGTTACAGGTTTGAAGCACGTCACAATCATTCAGTCATTGAATCCTACTCAGAATACCACAGACAAGGTTAGACCTTCCGGATTCTCTTGAATGCTGCCATCAGTTCTTGCCTATACCACGAAGACTCTGACCTCACGGAATGGCTGGCTCGTTTGTCAGGCGAGCACTCGGTTGTCAGGCGATCAACCATGCATCGTGCAATCAGGAATCCAAGAGATATTCACTAAGCCTCGAATGCTTGTAGAACAAGAGTGGTTGTCAGTCACTTTGTTCATGGGTGAGAATGGTGATGGGCGTCAATCATCACCTTCATCAAGTTGAAGAACAAGTGATATCTTGGAACAAGAACAAGCGGAATTGAATGGAAGAACAATAGTAATTGCATTAATACTCGAGGTACAGCAGAGCTCCACACCTTAATCTATGGTGTGTAGAAGCTCCACCGTTGAAAATACATAAGCATAAGGTCTAGGCATGGCCGAATGGCCAGCCTCCCAATGATCTAAGAACTAAAATTGTTCAAAGATATAAAGATCCAAAGATTTTTAATACAATAGCAAAAGGTCCTACTTATAAGAAACTAGTAGCCTAAGGTGTACAGAAATGAGTAAATGACATAAAAATCCTCTTCCGGGCCCACTTGGTGTGTGCTTGGGCTGAGCAATGAAGCAAATTTCGTGTAGAGACTCTTCTTGGAGTTAAACGCCAGCTTTGGTGCCAGTTTGGGCGTTTAACTCCCATTTGGGTGCCAGTTCCAGCGTTTAACGCTGGGATTTCTTGAGGTTACTTTGAACGCCGGTTTGGGCCATCAAATCTTGGGCAAAGTATGGACTATCATATATTGCTGGAAAGCCCAGGATGTCTACTTTCCAACGCCGTTGAGAGCGCGCCAATTGGGCTTCTGTAGCTCCGGAAAATCCACTTCGAGTGCAGGGAGGTCAGAATCCAACAGCATCTGCAGTCCTTTTTGGTCTCTGAATCAGATTTTTGCTCAGGTCCCTCAATTTCAGCCAGAAAATACCTGAAATCACAGAAAAACACACAAACTCATAGTAAAGTCCAGAAAAGTGAATTTTAACTAAAAACTAATAAAAATATACTAAAAACTAACTAGATCATACCAAAAACATACTAAAAACAATGCCAAAAAGTATACAAATTATCCGCTCATCAAATGGCCAGCCCCCCCAAAAGGTGATCAATAGTCTCCTCAGATGAAGAATAAAATAAAACTGAGACCAAAGATTTCTAATACAATAGTAAATTATCCTATTTATACTAGACTAGCTACTAGGGTTTACATGAGTAAGTAATTGATGCATAAATCCACTTTCGCGGCCCACTTGGTGTGTGTTTGGGCTGAGCTTGATCTATCCACGAGCTGAGACTTCTTTTGGAGTTGAACGCCAAGTTGTAACGTGTTTTGGGCGTTCAACTCCGGGTCGTGACGTGTTTCTGGCGTTTTACTCCAGACAACAACATGGAACTGGCGTTGAGCGCCAGTTTATGTCGTCAATTCCCGAATAAAGTATGGACTGTTATATATTGCTAGAAAGCTCTAGATGTCTACTTTCCAACGCCGTTGAGAGCGTGCCATTTGGAGTTCTGTAGCGCCAGAAAATCCATTTTGAGTGCAGGGAGGTCAGATTCCAACAACATCAGCAGTCCTTTGTCAGGCTCCTATCAGAGTTTTGCTCAAGTCCCTCAATTTCAGCCAGAAATTACCTGAAATCATAGAAAAACACACAAACTCATAGTAAAGTTCAGAAATGTGAATTTAACATAAAACTAATGAAAACATCCCTAAAAGTAGCTTGAACTTACTAAAAACTACCTAAAAATAATGCCAAAAAGCGTATAAATTATCCGCTCATCACAACACCAAACTTAAATTGTTGCTTGTCCCCAAGCAACTAAAAATCAAATAGGATAAAAAGAAGAGAATATACTATAAATTCCAAAATATCAATGAATATTAATTCTAATTAGTTGAGCGGGATTTGTAGCTTTTTGCTTCTGAACAGTTTTGGCATCTCCTTTTTCCTTTGAAGTTCAGAATGATTGGCTTCTCTAGGAACTTAGAATTTCGGATGGTGTTATTGATTTTCCTAGTTAAGTATGTTGATTCTTGAACACAGCTACTTTTATGAGTCTTGGCCGTGGCCCTAAGCATTTTGTTTTCCAGTATTACCACCGGATACATAAATGCCACAGACACATGACTGGGTGAACCTTTTCAGATTGTGACTCAGCTTTGCTAGAGTCCCCAGTTAGAGGTGTCCAGAGATCTTAAGCACACTCTTTTTGCTTTGGGTCACGACTTTAACCACTCAGTCTCAAGCTTTTCACTTGGACCTTCATGACACAAGCACATGGTTAGGGACATCTTAATTCAGCCGCTTAGGCCTGGATTTTATTTCCTTGGGCCCTCCTATCCATTGATGCTCAAAGCCTTGGATCCTTTTTACCCTTGCCTTTTGGTTTTAAGGGCTATTGGCTTTTTCTGCTTGCTATTTCTTTTTCTTTCTATTTTTTTCGCAAGATTTTGTTTTTCACTGCTTTTTCTTGCTTTAAGAATCAATTTCATGATTTTTCAGATTATCAATAACATTTCTCTTTGTTCATCATTATTTCAAGAGCCAACAATTTTAACATTCATAAACAACAAGATAAAAAATATGCACTGTTCAAGCATTCATTCAGAAAGCAAAAAGTATTGTCACCACATCAATATAATTAAATTAAATTCAAGGATAAATTCGAAATTCATGTACTTCTTGTTCCTTTGAGTTAAAAACATTTTTTTATTTAAGAGAGATGAAGGATTAATGGAGTTATTCATAACTTTAAGACATAGTTACTAACTACTAATGATCATGAAGTAGAGACACAAAACATAAATAAACATATAATATAAAAACCGAACAGCAGAAAAGTAAGAACAAGGAATGAGTCCACCTTAGTGGCGTCTTCTTCTTGAAGGACCAACAATGTCCTTAAGCTCTTCTATGTCCCTTCCTTGCCTTTGTTGCTCCTCCCTCATTGCTCTTTGATATTCTCTTATTTCATGGAAAATGATGGAGTGCTCATGATGTTCCACCCTTAATTGTTCCACATTGTAGCTCAAATTTTCTAGGGAAGTGTTGAGTTGTTCCCAATAGTTGTTGGGAGGAAAGTGCATCCCTTGAGGCATTTCAGGGATTTCTTGATGATGAGCTTCCTCATGCATCTCTTGAGATCCGTGGAGGGTCTCTCTTGCTTGCTCCATCCTCTTCTTAGTGATGGGCTTATCCTCTTCAATGAGGATGTCTCCTTCTATGATAACTCCAGCTGAGTAACATAGATGGCAAATAAGATGAGGAAAAGCTAGCCTTGCCAAAGTAGAGGACTTATCGGCTATTTTGTAGAATTCATGGGAGATGACTTCATGAACTTCTACTTCCTCTCCAATCATGATGCTATGAATCATGATGGCCCGATCCATAGTAACTTCAGATCGGTTGCTAGTGGGGACGATGGAGCGTTGAATGAACTCCAACCATCCTCTAGCCACAGGCTTGAGGTCCAGTCTTCTTAGTTGAACCGGCTTGCCTTTGGAGTCTCTTTTTCATTGAGCTCCTTCCACACATATGTCCATAAGGACTTGGTCCAACCTTTGATTAAAGTTGACCCTTCTAGTGTAGGGGCGTTCATCTCCTTGCATCATGGGCAAGTGGAATGCCAACCTCACATTTTTCGGACTAAAATCTAAGTATTTCCCCCGAACCATTGTGAGATAATTCTTTGGACTCGGGTTCACACTTTGATCATGGTTCCTAGTGATCCATGCATTGGCATATAACTCTTGAACCATTAAGATTCCGACTTGTTGCATGGGGTTGGTTAGGACTTCCCAACCTCTTCTTCGGATTTCATGTCGGATCTCTGGATACTCATTTTTCTTGAGTTTGAAAGGGACCTCAGGGATCACCTTCTTCTTTGCCACAACATCATAGAAGTGGTCTTGTTGGCTTTTGGAGATGAATCTTTCCATCTCCCATGACTCGGAGGTGGAAGCTTTTGTCTTACCTTTTCCTTTTCTAGAGGAATCTCCGGCCTTAGGTGCCATTGATGGTAATGAAAAAACAAAAAGATTATGCTTTGACCACACCAAACTTAAAATATTGCTCGCCCTCAAGCAAGAGAAGAAAGGAGAGAAGAAGAAGAAGAAGAAAATATAGAGGAGAGTGAGGGAAGGTGTTTCGGCCAAGGTGTAGAAGAGGGTTTGGGTGGGAAAGATTTTTGAATTTTGAAGGTAGGTGGGGTTTATGGGGAAGAGTGGATGGATGTGAGTGGTGAAGGGGGTAATTGGGAAGAGAGATTGAAGTTATTGGGAAGTGTGTTTATGGGGAGGAGAGAATGAATAGTGAGAAGAGGGGAGAATATGTTAGGTGGGGATCCTGTGGGGTCCACAGATCCTGAGATGATCCTGGGGGTCCACAGATCCTGAGGTGTCAAGGATTTACATCCCTGCACCAATTAGGCATGTAAAATGCCTTTGCACACTATTCTGGCGTTTAAACGCCGAAGTGATGCACACTCTGGGCGTTCAACGCCCATGTGTAGCATGTTTCTGGCGTTGAACGCCAGTTTCATGCTTGTTACTGGCGTTCAGCGCCAGCTTTCCTCAAGGCACATTCCTGGCATTCAAACGCCAGGATGTTGCTTGTTTCTGGCGTTCAGCGCCAGAAACATGCTCTGTTCTAGCGTTGAACGCCAGCCAAATGCACCTTATTGGCGTTTAAACGCCAGTAAGTCCTTCCTCCAGGGTGTGATTTTTCTTCTGCTGTTTTTGATTCTGTTTTTAATTTTAGTATTTTTTTCGTGACTCCACATGATCATGAACCTAATAAAACACAAAATAACAATCAAATAAAATTAAAATTAGATAAATAAAAATTGGGTTGCCTCCCAACAAGCGCTCTTTTAATGTCATTAGCTTGACAGTGGGCTCTCATGGAGCCTCACAGATATTCAGAGCATAATGAGGGCCTCCCAACACCAAACTTAGAGTTTGAATGAGAGGGCTTCTCAACACCAAACTTAGAGTTTGGTTGTGGCCTCCCAACACCAAACTTAGAGTTTGACTGCGGGGTCTCTTTTTGACTCTGTATTGAGAGAAGCTTTTCATGCTTCCTCTCCATTGGTGCAAAGGAAGGTCCTTGAGCTTTAAACACAAGGTAGTCCCCATTCAATTGAAGGACTAATTCTCCTCTGCTAACATCAATCACAGCTTCTGCTGTGGCTAGGAAGGGTCTTCCAAGGATGATGCATTCATCTTCTTCCTTCCTAGTGTCTAAGATTATGAAATCAGCAGGGATGTAAAGGCCTTCAACCTTTACTAACACGTCTTCTACTAATCCATAAGCTTGTCTTACTGACTTGTCTGCCAATTGAAGTGAGAATAAGGCAGGCTGTACCTCAATGATCCCCAGTTTCTCCATTACAGAGAGTGGCATAAGATTTATGCCTGACCCCAGGTCACACAGAGTCTTGTTAAAGGTCATGGTGCCTATGGTACAAGGTATTAAGAATTTACCAGGATCTTGTCTCTTTTGAGGTAGAATTTTCTGAATCCATGTATCTAGTTCACTAATGAGCAAGGGGGATTCACCTTCCCAAGTCTCATTACCAAACAACTTGGCATTCAGCTTCATGATAGCTCCTAGATATTGAGCAACTTGCTCTCCAGTTACATCTTCATCCTCTTCTGAGGAGGAATAGTTTTCAGAGCTCATGAATGGCAGAAGGAGATTTAGTGGAATCTCTATGGTCTCTATATGAGCCTCAGATTCCTTTAGGTCCTCAATAGGGAACTCCTTCTTGCTTGAGAGACGTCCCAGGAGGTCTCCCTCACTAGGATTTTCGTCCTTCTCCTCCCTTGTGCATTCGGCCATATTGATTACTTCAATGGCCTTGCAATCTCCTTTTGGATTCTCTTTTGTATTACTTGGGAGAATACTGGGAGGAGTTTCAATGACTTTCTTACTCAACTGGCCCACTTGTGCCTCCAGATTTCTAATGGAGGACCTTGTTTCACTCATGAAACTTAAAGTGGCTTTTGACAGATCAGAGACTAAGTTTGCTAAATTAGAGGGGCTCTGTTCAGAATTTTCTGTCTGTTGCTGAGAAGATGATGGAAAAGGCTTGTTATTACTGAGCCTATTTCTTCCACCATTGTTAAAGCCTTGCTGAGGCTTTTGTTGATCCTTCCATGAGAAATTTGGATGATTTCTCCATGATGAGTTATAGGTGTTTCCATAAGGTTCACCGATGTAATTAACCTCTGCCATTGCAGGGTTCTCAGGATCATAAGCTTCTTCAGAAGCTGCCTCTTTAGTACTGTTGGATGCATTTTGCCATCCATTCAGACTTTGAGAGATCATGTTGACTTGCTGAGTCAACACTTTGTTCTGAGCCAATATGGCATTCAGAGTATCAATTTCAAAAACTCCCTTCCTCTGAGGCGTCCCACTATTCACGGAATTCCTCTCAGAAGTGTACATGAATTGGTTATTTGCAACCATGTCAATAAGTTCTTGAGCCTTTTCAGGCGTTTTCTTTAGGTGAATCGATCCACCTGCAGAATGGTCCAATGACATCTTGGAAACTTGAGATAGACCATAATAGAATATATCTAATATGGTCCATTCTGAAAACATGTCAGAAGGACACTTTTTGGTCATCTGCTTGTATCTTTCCCAAGCTTCATAGAGGGATTCACCGTCTTTTTGCTTGAAGGTCTGAACATCCACTCTAAGCTTGCTTAGCTTTTGAGGAGGAAAGAATTTATCCAAGAAGGCCGTGACCAGCTTATCCCAGGAGTCCAGGCTATCTTTAGGTTGTGAGTCCAACCATGTTCTAGCTCTGTCTCTTACAGCAAAAGGGAAAAGCATGAGCCTGTAGACTTCAGGATCTACTCCATTTGTCTTAACGGTCTCACAAATCTGTAAGAACTCAGTTAAAAATTGGTAAGGATCTTCAGATGGAAGTCCATAAAACTTGCAGTTCTGTTGCATTAAAGCAACTAGTTGAGGCTTAAGCTCAAAATTGTTGGCTCCAATGGCAGGAATGGAGATGCTTCTTCCATCAAATTTGAACGTTGGTTTTGTGAAGTCACCAAGCATTCTCCTTGTATTATTGTTGTTGGGTTCGGCTGCCATCTCCTTCTCTTGTTCGAAAATTTCAGAAAGGTTGCCTCTGGATTGTTGTAGTTTAGCTTCTCTTAGTTTCCTCTTTAGAGTCCCTTTAGGTTCTGGATCAGCTTCAACAAGAGTGTCTTTTTCCTTGTTCCTGCTCATATAGGGAAGAAGAGAACAAGAAAAGAAAGAGGAATCTCTAGTAGAAGAAGAAAGGGCAGAGTAGTGAAGAAGAATGGTTAAGGATAGAGGTAGTGATTTGAGATGAAGAGAGGTGAAGAGAAGTGTTAGTAAATAAATAAATAAATAGAAGAAGGAGAGATAGAGAATTTCGAAAATAATTTTGAAAAAGTGGTTAGTGATTTTCGAAAATTAAAGATAAGATATAATTAAAATTAAAATTTAAAATAATTAAAAAGAATTTTTGAAAAAGAGGGAGGTATTTTCAAAAATTAGAGAGGGAAAAGTAGTTAGGTGGTTTTGAAAAAGATAAGGAACAAACAAAGAGTCAAATAGTTAGTTTAAAAAGATATTAAAATCAAATTTGAAAAGATAAGAAGACAACATAAGATAAAATATTTTGAAATCAAAATTGAAAAAGATAAAATTTTGAAAAAGATAAGATAAAAAGATAAGATAGATAAGATATGGTTGAAAAAGATTTAATTTTTTTAAAATTAAAATTAATTACTTTACTAACAAGAAACTACAAGATAAGATTCTAGAATTTAAAGATTGAACATTTCTTAACAAGAAAGTAACAAACTTCAAATTTTTGAATCAATCACATTAATTGTTAGTGTAATTTCGAAATTTTTGAAATAAAGATAAGGAAGAGATTTTGAAAATATTTTTAAAAATATTTTTAAAATTTTCGAAAAAAAGAAAAAAATGAAAAAGATATGATTAAAAAAAAAAGATTTTTGAAAAGATAAGATTTTTAAAATTTGAAAATTTGACTTGACTTGTAAGAAACAACTAATTTTGAAAATTTTTGACTAAGTCAACTTCAAATTTTCAAAATTTTGAGAGAAAAAAGGAAAAGATTTTTTTTTTGATTTTTGAATTTTTAATGATGAGAGAGAAAAATAAAAAACGTCATTTTTGTGTTTTTCTCTTTTCTTTATGGATCAAAACAAAGAATGCATGCAAGAACACTATGAATGTCAAGATGAACACCAAGAACACTATGAAGATCATGATGAACATCAAGAACATAATTTTGAAAGATTTTTGATGCAAAGAAAACATGCAAGACACCAAACTTAGAAATCTTTAATGCATGGACTCTAACAAACAAAAAATGCATATGAAAAACAACAAAAGATGCAAAACAAGAAAACATCAAGATCAAACAAGAAGACTTATCAAGAACAACTTGAAGATCATGAAGAACACCATGAATGCATGAATTTTTGAAAAATGCATAATAATTTTTTTTAAAACATGCAATTGACACTAAACTTAAAAGTTGACTCAAGACTCAAACAAGAAACACAAAATATTTTTTGTTTTTATGATTTTATGATTTTTTTGGTATTTTCTTTATTTATTTTCGAAAAAAAAGGAAAAAAAATTTTGAAAAATTTTTGAAAACAAAACAAAAAGAAAATTACCTAATCTGAGTAACAAGATGAATCGTCAGTTGTCCATACTCGAACAATCCTCGGCAACGGTGCCAAAAACTTGGTGGACAAAATTGTGATCATCAATGTTGTACTCTTTATTGTTGTATGAAATAATTATAATGGCTCTTTGCTATGTATGGACACAACTCCATTCAACTAACCAGCAAGTGTACTAGGTCATCCAAGTAATAAACCTTATGTGAGTAAGGGTCGATTCCATAGAGATTGTTGGTATGAAGCAAGCTATGGTCATCTTGTAAATCTCAGTCAGGCAAATAGTAATTGATTATGGATTTTCGAAAATTAATAAATAATAAACATAAAATAAAGATAAAGTTACTCATGTAATCCAATGATGGGGATTTCAGATAGGCGTATGGAGATGCTGTGCTCCTCCTGAATCTCTGCTTTCCTACTGCTTTTATCCAATTTTATCACTCCCTTCTATGGCAAGCTGTATGTAGGGCATCACCGTTGTCAATGGCTACATCCCATCCTCTCAGTGAAAAAGGTCCAAATGCTCTGTCACAGCACGGCTAATCATCTGTGGTTCTCAATCAGGTTGGAGTAGAATCCCTTGATTCTTTTGCGTCTGTCACTAACGCCCAGCCTTCAGAAATTTGAAGCTCGTCACAGTCATTCAATTCCAGAATCCTACTCGGAATACCACAGACAAGGTTAGACCTTCCGGATTCCCATGAATGCCGCCATCAATTCTAGCTTATATCACGAAGATTCTGATTAAGGAATCCAAGAGATATGCGCCCGGTCTAGGGTAGAACGGAAGTGGTTGTCAATCACGCGCGTTCATAGGTGAGAATGATGATGAGTATCACGGATCATCACATTTATCAAGTTGAAGTGCAACAAATATCTTAGAATAGGAATAATTCAAATTGGATAGAAAATAACAGTAATTGCATTGAAACTTGAGGTACAGCAGAGCTCCACACCCTTAATCTATGGTGTGTAGAAACTCCGCCGTTGAAAATACATAAGTGAAAGGTTCAGGCATGGCCGAATGGCCAGCCCCCCCAAACGTGATCAATAGTCTCCTCAGATGAAGAATAAAATAAAACTGAGACCAAAGATGTCTAATACAATAGTAAATTATCCTATTTATATTAGACTAGCTACTAGGGTTTACATGAGTAAGTAATTGATGCATAAATCCACTTCTGGGGCCCACTTGGTGTGTGTTTGGGCTGAGCTTGATCTATCCACGAGCTGAGGCTTCTTTTGGAGTTGAACGCCAAGTTGTAACGTGTTTTGGGCGTTCAACTCCGGGTCGTAACGTGTTTCTGGCGTTTTACTCCAGACAACAACATGGAACTGGCGTTGAGCGCCAGTTTACGTCGTCAATTCCCGAATAAAGTATGGACTATTATATATTGCTGGAAAGCTCTGGATATCTACTTTCCAACACCATTGAAAACGTGCCATTTGGAGTTCTGTAGCTCCAGAAAATCCATTTCGAGTGCAGGGAGGTCAGATTCCAACAACATCAGCAGTCCTTTGTCAGCCTCCTATCAGAGTTTTGCTCAAGTCCCTCAATTTCAGCCAGAAATTACCTGAAATCACAGAAAGACATACAAACTCATAGTAAAGTCCAAAAATGTGAATTTAACATAAAAACTAATGAAAACATCCCTAAAAGTAGCTTGAACTTACTAAAAACTACCTAAAAACAATGCCAAAAAGCATATAAATTATCCACTCATCAGTTCTCACCATTAATGTTATTACTTTACTATTTTACCCTTATATCATTCCTAACATATCTTTTTACCTTTCATTAAGTTAATTAATCATTTTTAATTGTGTGCTTTATGCCTAAAAATTTTATTTTTTCCACTAAGCATTCTAGTTTTACCATTTAACCTTGTTTAGCGTCAAAATTTTAACAGATTAATCCTAATAGTTTTCTATGACTAAATTATTCCTAATATTTTTATTAAATTCCAATTTTTATTACTAGGGACCTAAAAGATCAATTTACCCTTTGTTAATTATTTACTTGTTCTAATTATCACTTTTTACCATTTTATTTGTAACTTTTACTAAAATTTTTATTTAGGCATAAAAATTTATTTTAAATACAATTTTGATCCAAATAGTTTATATAGTTATTATTTTATCCTAATGACACTAATTTCAGAATTTTACTCTTCTTTTCATCAAATCACATTTTTAACCCTCTTTTTATCCAAAAATGACCATAACACCCGTTTTATTCTTACCTACTTGTTCTATAGGATTAAAACTATTTTTATAACTTCTTTTTAACTCCTTTTCACCCTAGTTTTGTGCTCTTTGTGGTTGAAATTTTTAGAGGTGTAGTTTTTACATTTTTCTTAGCTTTTAATGACTTTTAAGACTTGAAATTCTTAGTTTTTACATTTTGTGCTCTTAGTGGTTGAAATTTTTCTTAACTCTTTTCATATTTTTTTGCTGCTACCACACAAAATCTAGAGGAAAATATATTTCATATTACACATATTTAGCAAACCAAAATAGAGATAACTCATAGAATTTTCAGGTTTGCAAATCAAGAACAAATTTACCACTAGTGGCTCATATGAATACCAAAAACAAGCATAAACATATTTTAACTAATTCTAACCCTTACCTCTCATTTAATTCAGTTACTAGACCTTTCAAAAACCAAAAATGTTTCTTACAAAGGTTAGAACAGCTTAGGCTATGGTGCAGTTTTTGTTTGGCCAAAAGCGTTGCAAAAAGTGTTAGAATTTGATCACTTTGAGCTTGAATTTGTATAGATCCTTAGGTATGCTCTATATGGGCTTCAAGAGAGATTTTATAGACACATAAGAGGGCAGGAATTAATCATGATCACTGCTAAAAAAAAGAAAAGAATAGAGAAGGAACAACAGCTCACATTGTTGAATTTTCAGTAAAAACATGAGAATCAGTGAAAATGGGCAAGGAATTATGTTTGTATGGCTTGGATTCTTGAAAAACACATGAAGAATAATAGAAGAGCTACTGGAATTAAGGCTGAAATGTAGAGGGGGAAGGTACAGTATTTTTCTCTTTTTTTATCAGGAATTTGGTAAAAAAGGTAGTAAAAATGCATAAGTGTTTGTAAAATTTGTGAGCAAGGTTTCTTAAAATAAAAATTCAGAGTCTTATAGGAATTTATGATAGTAAAAGGGATGAAAATTTTTTTTGTCAAGGGATAGGTATTAATGAAGAAGAGGGTTGAAAACGAGGAAGTTTGGTCAGCACTTGTGTGTCGAGCTTATCGACAATTAACCGCAATTAGTTACAAGGGGTTAAAAACATAGCAGAGGGGGGTGAGAGGCTGAGATAATCTTGGCTCAGAGGCTGAGAGGGAAGGACGAGTTAATTGGATGGCAAGTAAGAGGATTTGGGGTCTTTAGAAGTTGTTTGCAGAATACTAGTCAGAAATTCGGTTTAGGGTAACTTTTACCGTGTGGTAAAATAATTAATGACTAAGATTTATTCTTAAAGAGATAAATCATGAATGGATGGCTAATATTAATCTTGGAGTATAATTACCAAGGTAGAAATTATTTTTACCACTGATTCTGAGTTTTTCGGTTGCTAACTTTTTTGTAGCACATGCAAAACTATCACTAAAAGTGAATTCCCAACTCAAAAAGTCCCTAATGAGAAAAATAAACTAATGGCAAGAAAGTGTTTACTTTTTTTAAGTCAAATTTGACTTAGAGGAAACCTCATAAAGTCAATTTTGACTTATTAATTACCATTTTTTAATTTATTTTTATTTATTTTTATTACCACTGGGCCTGCCTCACTAATAGTTTTTGGGCCGCGGTTCAAGATTTTACGAAATAAGTTACAAAATAGCCAGAAAAAAGTCAGTTTGCCAAAAATCGGATTCTTACACAGGTTAGGGTTTTGATTTTGTTTAATATTTGTTGATTGGTATTGATGGTTTGATTTAATTGTTCAAAGTTTCGAGTTTCTAGGTTTTATTTTGTCTAATGGTTCATTCTTATGCAAATGTGAAAAGGGAGATATTCTATTTTTGGGTTACATTGGATTTGATATTCTGTTTTGTTAGGTATGAGTGTGTATCAAGTATTGTTATGTTGAATATCAAGTATTGTTATGTTGATTATTTCTTTGATCTCATATTGTTTCTTAACGTAGGTAGGTGTACAATATGAGTGTGTATCAAGTATTGTTATGTTGATTGTTTCTTTAATCTCATACTATTTTTTGAGTATGCTATGAGTGTGTGCCTAGAGGTCTATAGCCAGGTCAAAGGCAGTTATTTCCATGGTTGCTTTGTTGTTTTCTTGTGTTATCATTATTATTCTATTTTTTGTTTGATCTATTCCAATTTAATTCTCTGAGTATATTGTGATTTATTCAGGTTCTTGTAGTGTTGTAGTATATATAAAGAATCTTGTTTGTTATTCTTGTTTAGAGTTTTGGTTTAGTAGATTGAATATTACATCCTAAGAACTTTTTTTTTACAACATGTTAAATAGGTAGCTGCTGTTACTAGAAAGCATAGGTAGATCTATGCTGAAAATGAAATCACAGGTTTTGGTTCATCTTTTGAGGTGAGTATTCTGTTCTCAATATTGTCACCAACACTAATTTCTCTGCCTTGGAAGATTTCAAGGTCTCTAATTGTTCAATGTTAAGTACTATTACATCATTTCATTTCATTCATTTCCTTTTGTTAGTTCAATTTTTAGTTTGCTGATGGGTGGCAGTCGTAACTTTTTGCTAGAATTAGAATAAGTTAACTGCTATATCATAATCTTTTTACTTTTCAACATTTAAAATTGTCTCAAATAATTAATATTAAAAATTGTTGACAATGAAATTTTGACAGTATATTTGGAAAACTATGAGCATGTAAATATGAAAATTGAAAAATCTTGGCATTAAGAATTCTTTCCCCTACTTTTCTTTGCAGACCATTATTGTAACTATAATCTCACTTGGTGTTGTTCAGCTGGGATCTCTAAATAAAGTAAGAGTATAGTCTCTTTTTTATTATTTATTTTTGAAGTAATAGAAAAACAACAAACTAAAAGTAGTAATCATGTTGCATAGCATTTAATTGGACTTTCACTAACTTTGGGCCCTCTCTAAATAAGGCTAGACTAATTTCATTGTCCACTTGCCGGGATACAAAAGACATGGAACTTGATATAGTGCACACGGTAATATTGACACTAAAGGAAGGGCAGGGTCATGTCCTTTCAAGTTTATACAGTAGATAAAATTTTAATAAAATAAAATCATTTACTATCTATCTACTAGGAGGGCCAAAATAAATTTTATACCATTTGATCATTCACTTTTGCTTCAGAGTTATGGTTTTAATTTGAAGATAAGCATTTGACAAAGAGCATGATTTGAAGAAAGGTAATGTTCTTAGAGCAGCTTAATTATAGCGTGGGCAAGAATGTTAAATTCAAAGACAAATATTCCAAGGACAACATGAATATTTAGAAGAGCTAAAATAGTAATTGAATCATCAATCAAGCCTAGAAGCATAGTTCTGTACACCACAAAAGCATAGTCTTGAATCAATTGAAAAAGCTTAGTCTTTTTGTTTCTCATGTTTTTAGTGTCACATGCTTTCTTAATTTTAATTCTAACACTTATGTCTGTTTCATATGTTTTTGTGTGGCAGATGAAAAATAAGTACAATCTGAAAGATTAAGAAATCAAAGACATTGTCTCCTTTTCTACAGTATTTATTAAATTTACTATCTATCATAGCATATGAATAGCCAATATTTGCTTCATCAGGAAGGTATAATTTCTTTAAGGACTCCTAATTATTATCAATTGTATTTGTATAGCGATATTATTGTTAATCAACTGTATCTTAATTGATATTTTTATCCCGATGCATTTTATAACTACTTTGGCTATAAGAGATTGATAAAGCTAATTTAGCTTAAATTCTGCTAATGTAATACTAATTTTTATCGATTAATTTTTTTAAATAATACTCACATATTTTTGTCGATATTTTTTATTATTTTTGGAGCGCATTAGAGTACATGTAAAAGCACATACCAGCATAATTTTTAATTTGATAAGGATACAGCCACGCTTTAAAAGCGTGGCAATAGGTTCACATCTAGGTACGTTTAAGAAAGCATGTTGTATGTCCCTTATCGGCATGCTTTTGAAGCATAACCAAAACCAAACCAATGGGTATGTTTCTAAAAGCGTAGTTATTTGTCCACTTTTTGGCACGCTTTAAAAGCATAGCTACAAGGTTATATATATGGCCACACTTTTAAGCGTGCTAATAGATTGACAAAAGTGTAGAGATAGAGTAACCGGTACATTCACAGATGTGACCCTTTTAAAAATGTGCCGATAGCTTAAAAAACATGACGAGGAGCTATCGCTAGAAGTATCAATTTAGCCCAAATCTTAGGGCTAGCCCTCAACCCTCCAAAAAAATTCTAGCCTACAACCGTAAAATTACAAAATGATATTTTGTAAGCCCAACCCTAATTAAGCCCTCCCAACAAAAAAGCAAAACAGGGCTGGCCCTATAAGCCATACAAGCCCCAAATATAATCTTCTCCTCCCTGAGACTCTGACCTGAGATTTTAGGCTGAGAACTACTTGCGTTGAAATGGTGAAACTGTGAAAGGATTTGCGTTGAAACGGTGAAACTGTGAAAGGATCTATGTTCTACCTACGAAATCCATGGCTACTTCTCCTCCTTCACGCGAAATCAGAGGTGGGTTTCTTTGTTTTCTGTCCCTCTCTGAGTTTCTTCTTTGTTTGTTTGCAATTGCATCACCCATTTTAATTCTGTTGACTGCTGTTAATAAACTGAGGTGGGTGATTTCAAAATGGTTGAACTATGAATTGTGGACTGTGAACTATGAACTTGTTTTCAATTTTTTCCTAAAAGAAGATTATGAAATTGAGAATCAAAGTTGAGTTTTAGTTACCATTTTTCAATAATCAGCTATTTGACTTCTACATAAGCAATTGTTCTGCTTTTATTAAGTAAAAAATTATGATTTTACTGGATTTGATGAGTAAAGTAAAAAATTGGAGATATGATTTCACTGGATTTGATGAATTATGTTCATGCTGCATAGTCTCTTACTCTCTTCCTTTTTGGTTATCAGTAATAATTTCTTTTTACTATTTTACTTACAAGTTACAATTTTACAATTCTTATATTACTGGTTTGGAAACATATTATGTATAACAGTAGCAACTGTTTTCCTTGTTTCTTATACATATTCTTGGAAAAGATACTTAGAGATAAAGGAAGAAAAAGTGAACATTGTTGTATTGCTGATTTTAGATAAAAACCATGGTGTTTGGTATTCTGTTACAGGATGACATGTACCACCATCTTCTTCAACTTATTGGATCAGATGTCTGATTTCTTTTTCACTTGTCTTTTGTCTATTTTCCACCACTTGTTCCATATGTTACTTTCTTTAAGATTCTAGCTTCATTTATTTAATTAAAGGCTTCTTCGTCTAAATTTAAGAAATAACTTTATCTTTTTAACAAAAAATAAAAGGGGAGCTGATCACAAAGTTATATTGTTAAAGGATTCCGAGGTTTTCTATTATGACATCTTTTGATTTTAAATTATAAGAACTTTGTGATTTGATGCTTATGTAGTGTAGACTGTAGACTGATTTTGCAGTCTATAATTTTGTTGGTGTGAAACTGAGATTATGCTTTTGATCTCCTAAGGACCTTGTGTAGAGCAAATTTAGTTGTGTTTATTTCAGAACTGTATGTGAAAGAACTTATTGATTGTGTGTCTTTTTCATAGTGCAGTTTCCTGGTGTGAAAAACTGAATGCTATAGCTTGTGCCTCTGAAACATGTGCTAGAATTCCCAGGTTAGTGTACACTTGTTATCCAGTGCGTGTGTTTCTCGCCTTATCTTTGATTATGTACTAAATGTTCTGTTGCCAACATGTCTATTAGTTTGGATAACTGATAATCTTTTGTAATGTCTGTTGCTTTTTCTGATCTTTTGTTTTCATAGCTTAATTGCAAATCCACCATTTTGGATCCCTATACATATTGTGATCCTAGAGAAGCCTACTGAATGTGCAGTATTCGATGTCCTAGCAGGTATTTTAATTTCATTACTTCCTTTCAATTGAACTGCTTTGTTTTCTTTCTATCTTTTCATCTATATATCTATGAGAATTTGATCAGTTACACTGTATACATTCCGCAGATTCTCCTCGTGATTATGTACAGTTTATTGAGTGGTCCCCTACTTCTTGTCCCCGTGCATTATTGATAGCTAATTTTCATGGGAGAATAACTATTTTGACTCAACCATCTCAAGTAAGTGAGGGTTACATAAGTGGGTACTGCAATAAAAATTTATAGCACAACTTAGTAGTTTTAATATAATAATATAGTTAGAAGTTCTCTGCCATGAGTTTTCCTATGACCATAGATTTCGTTAATATTTTCTATTCAGCTTCCTGTATGATTGAGAAGATTATCAAAATCTTTGGATGAAAAGGAGATTTGACTATATGTTATAGATTAGTCCTAGGAGGCTAATTAATTAATTGACTTGATACTTGTGCCTGCTGGTGGAGTGATACTTTTTTTCAGCCTATGTTTCAGCTTCTCTTGCTTTTCCATTCCTAATACATGTTTTGCTTGTTTGATTGATTGTTACTGTTTTCTCTTCAATTACTTCTTATTGAAACTTGAGAGATGAATAATTAATATGAATTAATGAATGTTTTTGTTGTTGCTATAGAATTTTAATACACATTATTTGGATATGATTAGGAAGTTTATAAACATGGATGATGAGATTATTTCTGAGACTCCTGTTCAAGCTTCTGGTAGTGTTGATTCTGGTAAAAATGTAATGTTTGGAGGTTTTTTAAGAAGATTGGAAAAGACAGAGATGGTATTGAAAAGGCTGAATGCAATTTTTGTCATCATGAATACAAAATTGGAAAAAATCAGAAAACTAAGAATGGTTACGGGACTTCTCATTTAAGTCGTCATATAATTTCTTGTAAATCTATACCCCTCAATATTAGATTTGATGATGATATAGAGGGTTTGCCAACCAAAATTGATCAGAATGTTCATAGAAATTCGCTCAGGCTATAGCAAAACATGATCTTACGTTTAGCTTTGTTGAGTATGAGGGTATTAGAGATTGGATTAATTTCATTAGTCCAACGATTATAATGCCTTCTAGAAACACTTTAGTTTCAGATCTTCAAATAATTTATTCAACAGAGAAAGAGAAATTGAGGCAGAAGATGTCTAGGATACCTAATAGAATTTGTTTGACATCTGATGTGTGGACAACATCTACCACTGAAGGATATATTTGTCTGACAGCTCATTTTGTTGATAAGAATTGGCAACTAGTGAGTAAGTTTTGAATTTTTGTCGAATGATTCCTCCCCATACTAGAACCGATATGGAAGCAATCTTATTTAACTCTTTGAAGCAATGAGGTATTGATAAGAAAGTATTCTCTATTACTTTAGATAATGCTTCTGCAAATGACAACATGCAAAAAATCTTAAATACTTATCTACGTAAGCAGAATAGTTTGTTTTACGATGGAGAATATTTTCATTTGCGTTACTCTGCTCACATTTTAAATTTGATTATGCAAGAAGGGTTAAAGGTGGATGCTGGAGCTTTATTTAAAATCAGAGAGAGTGTGAAATATGTGAAAACTTCTGATGGGAGAATGATGAAATTCAAAGATTGTGTGCAACAAGCAGAAATTGAAGAAGGTGTTGGTCTAAAATCAGATGTTCCAACTTGATGGAATTTTACATATATGATGTTGGAAAGCGCAATTAAATTTGAAAAAGCGTTTGACATCCTTAGTGTTTTAGATGGAGCTTATAAAGTTTGTCCAACAAATGAAGAATGGAGCTTAGCAAAAAAAATGTGTGAATTTTTAGAGTCATTTTATGAAACTACAAACCTCATTTCGGGTTCATCATATCCAACATCAAATTTGTATTTTATGCAAGTTTGGAAAATTAAATGTCTTTTGGAAGACAATCAAACTTGTGATGATGTTGTTATTATGAACATGGCTTTCAGAATGAAGATGAAGTTTGATAAATATTGGAGGGATTATAGCACTGTCTTGGCTTTTAGGGCAATTCTTGATTCTCAATTAAAGTTAAAGTTCTTGAGGTTTTGTTATAAAAAACTAGATCCTTCAATCTTTGAATTGAAGGCAAATGAAGTATTGGAGAAATTTAAAAGGTTGTATGGAGAGTACATAAATACTTTTGGTGGTTCAACAATTTCTCAAAGTAGTAATCAATCTCTTATGTCACCTGAAGAAGGAAGGCTTACAAAGAAGAGCAAAATGGTGATGAAGGTATTTAATTTTAATATAGTATTATTTTTCTCTTATTATGTTTATTCGTTACTTAAATAGTCTTTATACTACATTTTTTAGGAGTTCAGAGAATTTAACTGTGAAACCCAAACTTCCAAGGATAAAGATGAATTAGAGATTTATCTAAAAGAAGGTTTGATTCACACCAATGAAGATGATTTGAAGTATGATGTGCTGAATTTTTAGAAGATTAATAAGGATAGATTTCCCACTCTGTCAGTTATGGTCAGAGATATTTTAAGTATTCCCATCACTACAGTAGCATCTGAGTCTGCATTCAGTATTGATGGACGTGTTTTAACAAAATATAGAAGTTCCACTCTTCATGAGCATGTCCAAATGCTTATTTGCACAAGGAGTTGGTTACGTGGATTTGTTCCAAATTATGATGGTAAATATTTATGCTATTTTTTTCAAATAATATTTTAAATTGAATTTCTAACTTTTTTTAATTGCTTGATTTTAGATGATGAAATTGGTAAAATTCATGAAGAAGAAGTGTCAACAAAAACGATGCATCCCCCTCAACATTTATGATTTTAGATGATGAATTTTTGTGTCAACTTTATTTTGATTTTCTAGAGACATTATTGATGGTAAATACTAGAGAGTAAGAAAAAAGGGGGATGAGATAGTGAATGCCATGTTTGATTTCTTGATATATATAGTTAAAAGTTGGATTTAATATGATCAATGTACATTATTAACATTTATTTTTCAATTTTTTTTTACTCATAAAAATAATAAAGGGATAAAATAAACTAATGACTTTTAATAAGTTTTATGTGTGTTGTTCAAATAGAGAATGTAAAAAAAAAAAAGAAGATTAGGTAACCCATGGGTTGGCCCTAGGACTTTTGGCCCATGAGGGCTTTTGGCCCTGAGGGCTTTTTAAAAATTTGACCCTATTAGTTAAAGGGCTTTTTATTCTTCTGGCCCTATCAAGTAGGGCCAAAGCCCTATAGGGCCAAACATATTGACACCACTAGCTATCGCTATGTTTTTTTCCACTTTTTAGCACACTTTAAAAGCGTGGCAATAGACTATTTTTTGTAGTGTAGTGTGGTTTCTCTTCTATTTTCTATTGATATTAGATGATATATTTTTTATAACAATTTATGTGTATAGGTAATAACAAATTTTCAACTACTTCATGTAGGAATTTGATGGAACGGTCAGCTAAGAGAGATTCTTGTGGGCTTCACTTCTTCAATTTGCGTCTTTTTCATCAATGAGAGTAGCATTAGATTAATGCTACCCCCAAATCACAAAGAGCTCTTTTAATAGTGATTTTATCAATTATTCAAGGAATTAAGAAACTCCCAAGATCTTTCAATTTTTCGGGCAAGTTCTTTTGAATAATTGCACTAGATTCCTTGGTAAGGACCACTGTTTCATCTTCTTTTCAATTCCTCTTCTTTGCCATTAACTCTTTCATAAACTTGGCATAAAGATGCATTTTTTCCAAGACTTCAGCAAAATGAATATTGATTTGTAATTTTTTAAATACCTCCAAGAACTTAGAGAATTGCTTGTCCTTGGTCTCCTTTTGTAGCCTTTGAAGGAAAGGAATTCTGGGCTTGTATTCTTGCACTTTTGCCTTCTCTGTTGCTTTCTCTTTTGGAGCTTGAATTGGAGGTGCAGTGGCATGTTCTTCTTGATGGTTGGCTTCCTCCATGGCTTCCTCAGCTTGCTTGTCATTGCATGTGACTTCTTTACCCACCACTTTTTCACTTCTCAAATTAATGGCCATGCATTCTTTTTTTGAGTTTGGAATGGTATCACTAGGAAAAGTATTTATGGGTCTCTCAGCAGATTGCTTGGCAAGTTAGCCCACTTGTAATTCTAAGTTTCTGATAGAGATTTTTTGATTCTTGAAATTAGCTCTAGTTTCTTGCACAAAACTTGAGATTTGTTGGATAAATATGGATGTGTTTTGAGAGAGTTTCTCCAAGGCATTCTCAAGAGGGGAGGATTTTTGAGGATTTTGGGATGGTTGTGTGGTAGATGTTTATTGTTGGTAAAGAGTATTGAAGTTGTTAAAGTTGTTGTTTTTTTAGCCTTGATTTTTCCACCCAAAATTAGCGTGGTTCCTTCATCTAGGGTTGTAAGTTTTGGAAAATGGGTCATTCTGTAATGGCCTAAAGGAATTTCCTATGTAGTTCACTTGTTCAACAGAGACTTGGTCATGGTTAAGTAGCTCACAACCTTCACTTTGAAAGACTTCATTTTGATGGTTTCCTCCACTTATGTCACGGGTGATGCCTTGTATTCCCACTATTGAAAATTACATGTGTCCTAGTTGTTTAGTGAGAGCACTGATATGTTGGGACATAGCCTTATAATGTGCCAAAATAATGTCTAGTG
This sequence comes from Arachis hypogaea, assembly GCF_003086295.3. Lineage (NCBI taxonomy): Eukaryota > Viridiplantae > Streptophyta > Magnoliopsida > Fabales > Fabaceae > Arachis > Arachis hypogaea. The sequence continues at coordinate 105,703,761 of NC_092038.1, forward strand.
TGTCCAATTCCATCACTCTTCTCTTCATTGTTCTTTCGAAAGAATACAAGTATTGATTGTTGGCCACTATCTCAATTAATTCCAAGGCTTCTTCAGATGTCTTCATGTGCATGGGTCCTTCAGCTAAGGACTCCATTAAATTCCTTGAAGCATGAGTAATTCCATCATAAAAGATTTGGAGTTATACGCCACTATAACATTTTGGGTCTATGGCCATAGTTTTTTTTGTCACGGTAGAAGGTATGGTCACGGTTTTTTACCGTGACGAAAAAAGCTATGTTATAGTTTTTTTAAAAAAGGGACCTATGGTCATAGTTTTTTAAAAAAGGGTGGCCTAAAAGGGACTATGATCACGATTTATGGGGGTGACCTAAAGGGGTCTATGGTCACGATTTTTTGGGGTAACCAAAAAGGGTCTATGATTACGGTTTTTTGGACTGACCTAAAGAGGTCTATGGTCACGGTTTTTCAAAAAAGGGTGACCTAAAAGGTCATGGTTTTGGGGGTGACCTAAATGGGTGGTCACGGTTTTAAGGGGTGACTTAGAGTGGCCTATGGTCACGGTTTTGGGGGATGACCATAGAGTACGATTTTTTAATTTTTTTAAACCCCTCCCCAAACAGCGTCGTTTCCTCCACTGAATTCCCCAATCCCCCCGTCCCCCCATCCTTCCACCCAAAAATCTCCATTCCATTACTCGTCATTTTTCACTGGAGAAAAGGGTGAAGATAACCCTTGGTGCCAAAATTCCCATTCCCTCTCTCCTAGCCACGCACCCTCCTCCCCATCACGCACGACGCCACCTCTATTCCTGCTCCAGCCCCTCTCGTCATTTGCAAGTCACCAGCTCCTTCCTCGTGGATATCAAAGCATCGACTGTCGCCAGTCCCTCTCTTCTGCTCATCAGTCGCCAGCCCACTGTCCCTCGTTGTCATCGTCTGTGGAGTTGTCCATCGTGGTTGTCTCTCAAAGTCCCAAACCCCTCACCATTTGTCTCATTGTTCTTAAAGCCTCAAACCAAACCCTAGATTTGCCAATCGCAATATCCACGGGACCTATTCTGCCACTATTCGCCTGTGGTCTGTCATCGTGGTCATCGCAAGGTTGTCATCGTGGTGGTCATCGCTAGGTTGCCATCATCCATCGCATTCAACTACTCTTCCTCATACTCTATTCACTTCCTTCACTTAGCAAAGATAATGGTTGCTCTGCTTAGTGCTTAAATTCGTTATTAGTTGATTAGTTTTGCTTTGTCACTGCTTGATGATAGAAGCTTTGCTTTGTCACAATTGATCATATCCTTCAATTATTGATTATTTAGGATGCTTATGTGGTTTCTTGTGATCAAACATTCGCATCAAGTATTGTAGCAGTTTAATTACATAACTTGGTTGAAAATTCATATTCTTAGCATTTTGTCTGTTTTGTTTTGCATTCAATAGTATCTTCAAAGTTACTAGTATTTAATAGCATTTTCTGGCTAAGATGGTTCCTAGAAGCTAAAGTTCGTGTCCATCCATATCTTCAAAGTTAAAATTAAAATCTGTGTTTTCTATTAATAATAGCAAGAAGAGAATATGACAAAAAAATTTGAGAATCTTAGGGATCTTAAACTTGCAATTACATGTGAAATATGACTCAAAGAAGGAACTTTAATCTGAATGTACAATTGAATACTTTAACTTGTATCTAAATTTCTATCTTTGTTGATACTTTCTTCCTTGAATATATACTTTTGACTGTTCATACAGTTAAGAAGAGAGTTACACAATTAGAATGATGTAGAAAGTGATAAAGAAAGTGTTCGTAATTTGAACACTGCCACAATTAACTATCTTAGATGCATATTATTTATCATATTTTCTTGTAGAGTTTACAAGACATGTTCTGTAGTTGATCTCAACTTGGAGATTCATGCTCCCAAAAAACTCAAATGAACCATGGTAAGAGATATCCGCCATGCTATGTTCATCATGGGAGGACAATCTGAAGAATTCAGCTTGGCATCCTTTCAAAATAACTGAGGTCAATGGCATTTTATAGGTATACAATATTTTCAATCATGTGTTAGATTATTGTGAAGAATGCTACCGAAGACAAGGTAATTATTTTGAGAAATTTTGGTAATTTTAGAAGATAATAGATGAAAATGATGAAAAGCTGAAGTTGCTAAGAGATAAGCATGGTGAAGTGGTATACAAGGCTGTCATAGATGCATTGATGGAAATAGAAGAATACAATTCCAGTGGAAGGTACACTGTGCCAGAAATTTGGAGCTGGAAGGAAGGAAGGAGTGCCACACTAAAAGAAATTATCCAATATATTATCAGGCAATTGAAGACTCACAAGTGCAAAAGGAAAGTCTGATCTTGTAAGTATTTTTAGACTTCATTCATCTAGTTGTGTTACAAATGAAATTCTTGCTTGTCCTTTATCCACTATATGTGTTACATTATGCTGTGCATAACATAACATGGACCCAACATAACATATATTTGCTGAGGTTTTGGTCTTATTGTCCAACATGTAACTAAGAGCATCCGAAGCTATAGATTTATGGAGGAAAAATGTATGAAGTGCCTAGAGGATCATAACAATCTTCATTTCTCGAATGTAGTAGTGTTGCATATCCTCTCGAGAGACCATTACTAGCACTAGCAGCATATACTTCAGCAAAATTGCTACATAAGTAGGTGTACAAAATACACGTAGAAAAAATATTTACACTCTTTTTTATCTACTATATACTATATATAATCTACTATATACTATGTACTTACCATACATAAAGAGAGTATAGGAGAAATCTAATATAAAACTTTCTTTTCTAAAATACTCTTTAACAATCATAAAAATAAAATATTTTATATATCATCTTAACACTATTACTATTATTATACATATTTGATTTATAAAAAGTCAGTTTAATATATGTGTGTGTGCACATGTGCGCATGTGTGAGCACCATGATATATATAGACATATAGTAGTTCACAACTTGGAGTAAAAATGGATTTGCTATAGAGTAGATAAGAAATTTTCGTACTATATACTATATGTCACGCGGACTTTAACATTACTTCAATAAACTTTAACAATATATAGTGGGGATGATCAAACAAGAAAGCATTTTTAGATTCCAGAACTTTTCTTGGACAAAAGGTCCATAAAACGTATATATGTATTTTTATTTTGTTTTATAAGTTGAAAGTAAGTACTGTTCAAATTAGTAGTTAAATTAATAGTGGCTGATTGCTATTCATGTTAATTTTACTATTGATTTATTGGCTATAAACAAATCTATATTATAATCTAGTTTGTTAGCAGAAGGTTGCTTGTTCTTGTTGTAAGTAGTATGTACTAGACTACTGTAGTAGTTAATTATGGAATTTTGATGTTGTCATATCTCCTTTAAATAATAAACTCACTAATATAGACCCAGGTGTTTTAATTTGTCTCCTCTTTATTTGATTCATGTTATATATTAATTAATGTTGGTTAATTGCGGGTACTGTATTATAAAGTATCCTCATTAATTTATGTGCATGATAATTACAAGTCCATTTTATGTAAGAGGCTAAGCTAAGGTGTAGACACAGAAGAATACTCTTTATATAGGCTCTGAACAAGTGAACAACTTCTATTACATGTATATGTATAGGTTTTGGCTAAGGTTTTCTTTTTATGTGGCTCAAAATTCTAGCAAATGCTCCTTGCTATTTAGTGTTTGAACTTGATTTCTCTATTCTAACATGTTTATTTCTTTTGCTAGCAAGAGGATATGATATAAAGAAATATTCTCCATAGCAATATGAGATGGGGTGGGTCTCATATATATATATATATATATATATATATATACTTTAGTTATCAATGTAATATTTTGATGTGTTCTGTACTTTTTGTAAACAAACTTTACCCGGTATTACATGTAATGGATAAATTACACTGTATTTTGATTTATGTTGTTTGGACTAAAAATATATCTAACTTATAATGTAAATTTTACGATCTAGATTTCTTGAATTTCTCATTTTTAGATTTATTCTGTGATTATCATAAATTCGGGATGCGATTATGCTTTAAATAAATAAATCTCATAAAATAGAATAGGCTAAAAATTGTGACCACAGATAAGGCTATGGTCATAGTTTTAAAGAAGGGTGACCATAGATAATTACCGTGACCATAGATAAGGCTATGGTCACAGTTTTAAAGGGAGTGACGATGGATGAGCTAAAACTGTGACCAAAGATAAAGTTATGGTCACGATTTTCACAAAAAGTGTAGACTAGGCTATGGTCACGGTTTTAAAGTAAGGTGACCATAGATACATATGGTCTCCCTAAAACTGTGACCATAGATTAGGCTATGGTCATGGTATAAAATAGGGGTGACCATAGAGTAAGCTATAGTCGCGGTTTTACAAAAGAGTTACCATAGATAAACTATGGTCACGCTAAAACTGTGACTATAAATTAGGCTATGGTCACGGTTGTAATAAAGAGGTGTAAGCTATGGTCATAGTTTTTATGCATGACCATAGAGTAGCCTATGGTCACGGTAAAAAAACGTGGCCTAAAGTGCCAGAATTTGATCACTACAACCGTAACCATAGAAACCGTGACTATAGATAAAAAAATTCATGGCCATATGTCTATGGCCACGCTAGAATAGGCTACAGTTAAAAAATCATGACTGGTGCACGAAATTGTGATCATCAATGGCGCCATCAACATGGTACGCACAATTGCAATCTCAACTCTCTATCACAACTTTGCACAACTAACCAGCAAGTGCACTGGGTCGTCTAAGTAATAAACCTTACGCGAGTAAGGGTCAATCCCACGGAGATTGTTTGTATGAAGCAAGCTATGGTCATCTTGTAAATCTCAGTCAGGCAGATTCAAATGGTTATGAATGATTTATGAATAAAGCATAAAATAAAGATAGAGATACTTATGTAATTCATTGGCGAGAATTTCAGATAAGCGTATGGAGATGCTTTGTCCCTTCCGTCTCTCTGCTTTCCTACTGTCTTCATCCAATCCTTCTTACTCCTTTCCATGGCAAGCTGTATGTTGGGCATCACCGTTGTCAATGGCTACAGTCCCGTTCTCTCAGTGAAAAAGTTCAACGCGCTCTGTCACAGCACGGCTATTCAGCTGTCGGTTCTTGATCATGTCGGAATAGAATCCAGTGATTCTTTTGCGTCTGTCACTAACGCCCCACAATCGCGAGTTTGAAGCTCGTCACAGTCATTCAATCCTTGAACCCTACTCAGAATACCACAGACAAGGTTTAGACCTTCCGGATTCTCTTGAATGCCGCCATCAATTCTAGCTTATACCACGAAGATTCCAATTAAGGGATCTAAGAGATATCCACTCAATCTAAGGTAGAACGGAGGTGGTTGTCAGGCACACGTTCATAGGTGAGAATGATGATGAGTGTCACAGATCATCATTCATCAAGTTGAGGAACAAGTGATATCTTAGAACAAGAATAAGCTGAATTGAATAGAAGAACAATAGTAATTGCATTAATACTCGAGGTACAGCAGAGCTCCACACCTTAATCTATGGTGTGTAGAAACTCCACCGTTGAAAATACATAAGAACAAGGTCTAGGCATGGCCGAGAGGCCAGCCCCCATGATCTAAGATAGGATAAGACTACTCAAAGATAGCTACCCAGATGTCTAATACAATAGCAAAAGGTCCTATTTGTAGAGAACTAGTAGCTTAGGGTTTACAAAGATGAGTAAATGACATAAAAATCCACTTCCGGGTCCACTTGGTGTGTGCTTGGGCTGAGCATTGAAGCATTTTTGTGTAGAGACTCTTCTTGGAGTTAAACGTCAGCTTTTGTGCCAGTTTGGGCGTTTAACTCCCATTCTTGTGCTAGTTTCGGCGTTTTACGCCAGAATTCTTGAGCTGACTTGAAATGCCTGTTTGGGCCATCAAATCTCAGGAAAAGTATGAACTATTATACATTGCTGGAAAGCTCAGAATGTCTACTTTCCAACGCAGTTAAGAGCGTGCCAATTGGGCTTCTGTAGCTCTAGAAAATTCACTTCGAGTGCAGAGAGGTCAGAATCCAACAGCATCTGCAGTCCTTTTCAGCCTCTGAATAAGATTTTTGCTCAGGTCCCTCAATTTCAGCCAGAAAATACTTGAAATCATAGAAAAACACACAAACTCATAGTAAAGTCCAGAAAAGTGAATTTTAACTAAAAACTAATAAAAATATAATAAAAACTAACTAAAACATACTAAAAACATACTAAAAACAATGCCAAAAGCGTATAAATTATCTGCTCATCACAACACCAAACTTAAATTGTTGCTTATCCCCAAGCAACTGAAGATCAAATTAGATAAAAAGAAGAGAATATGCAATGAATTCCAAAAACATCTATGAAGATCAGTATTAATTAGATGAGCGGGGCTTTTATCTTTTTGCCTCTGAACAGTTTTGGCATCTCACTTTATCCTTTGAAATTCAGAATGATGGGCTTCTATAGGAACTCAGAATCCAGATAGTGTTATTGATTCTCCTAGTTAAGTATGATGATTCTTGAACATAGCTACTTTATGAGTCTTGGCCGTGGCCCAAAGCACTCTGTCTTCCAGGGTTCTTAAGCACACTCTTTTTGCCTTGGATCACAACTTTATTATTTCTTTTTCTCTTTTTTTTTTGAATTCATTGCTTTTTCTTGCTTCAAGAATCATTTTTATGATTTTTCAGATCCTCAGTAATATGTCTCCTTTTTCATCATTCTTTCAAGAGCCCACATTCATGAACAACAAATTCAAAAGACATATGCACTGTTCAAGCATACATTCAGAAGTCAAAGTATTGCCTCCATATCAAAATAATTAATCTGCTATAAAATTCAAAATTCATGCAATTATTCTCCTTTTTAATTAAGAACATTTTTCATTTAAGAAAGGTGATGGATTCATAGGACATTCATAACTTTAAGGCATAGACACTAAGACACTAATGATCATAAGACACAAACATAGATGATGAACATAAGCATAAAAATTCGAAAAACAGGAAAATAAAGAACAAGGAGATTAAAGAACGGGTCCACCTTAGTGATGGCGGCTTGTTCTTCCTCTTGAAGATCTTATGGAGTGCTTGAGCTCCTCAATGTCTCTTCCTTGCCTTTGTTGCTCCTCTCTCATGACTCTTTGATCTTCTCTAATTTCATGGAGGTGAATGGAATGTTCTTGGTGCTCCACCCTTAGTTGTCCCATGTTGGAACTCAATTCTCCTAGGGAGGTATTGATTTGCTCCCAATAGTTTTGTGGAGGAAAGTGCATCCCTTGAGGCATCTCAGGGATTTCATGATGAGTGGGATCTCTTGTTTGCTTCATCCTTTTCTTAGTGATGGGCTTGTCTCATCAATGAGGGTGTCTCCCTCTATGTCAATTCCGACTGAATAACAGAGGTGACAAATGAGATGAGGGAAGGCTAACCTTGCCAAGGTAGAGGACTTGTCCGCCACCTTATAAAGTTCTTGGGATATAACCTCATGAACTTCTACTTCCTCTCCAATCATGATGCTATGAATCATGATGGCCCGGTCTATAGTAACTTTGGACCGGTTGCTAGTGGGAATGATTGAGCGTTGGATAAACTCCAATCATCCCCTAGCCACGGGCTTGAGGTCATGCCTTCTCAGTTGAACCGACTTCCCTCTTGAATCTCTCTTCCATTGAGCGCCCTCTTCACAAATGTCTATGAGGACTTGGTCTAACCTTTGATCAAAGTTGACCCTTCTAGTGTAAGGGTGTTCATCTCCTTGCATCATGGGCAAGTTGAATGCCAACCTTACATTTTCCGGACTAAAATCTAAGCATTTCCCCCGAACCATTGTAAGCCAATTCTTTGGGTCCGGGTTCACACTTTGATCATGGTTCTTGGTGATCCATGCATTGGCATAGAACTCTTGAACCATTAAGATTCCGACTTGTTGAATGGGGTTGGTAAGGATTTCCCAACCTCTTCTTCGGATCTCATGTTGGATCTCCGGATATTCACTCTTTTTGAGTTTGAAAGGGACCTCGGGGATCACCTTCTTCATGGCCACAAATTCATGGAAGTGGTCTTGATGCACCCTTGAATAGTGGTAAAAATTAGTTTAATTTCTTGTTTTGATTGATTTGTTGAGTTTATTTAGTAGTTTAGTAGGTTAAATAAGGTTTTATGGTGTTTTGGTAGCTGCTTGGAGGTTTGGAATGCTTGATTGATGCAAAAACATGAAAAATCTTGAAAAACAGAGCACCAACCCATGCGTGTGCGTACATGACGCGTACGCGTGCCCCAGCATTTTCAACTATCCACGCGCACACGTCACCCATGGGTACGCGTGGATCAAGAAGTTTCATTCCTCCATAGATTAACCCGAGAGTTGTGCCTTGATAAACCATTATTTTATGATTCGTATTGTGTTTAATTGAGTGGTTTTTATCAAGTCTTTACCCACTTATTCATATGATTAGCATGTATTTACAATTCCTTCCCAAATTGCTCTATGATTGAAAACCTGCTTTCTAAAGATCTTTTAATTGTATATTTTTATTCTCCTTCATACCATTCGATGCCATGATCTATGTGTTAAGTGTTTCAGGCTTCATAGGGCAGGAATGGCTTAGAGAATGGAGAGGAAGCTTGCAAAAAGGGAAGGAGCACAAGAGATAAAGGAGACAAAAAGTGAACAGCGACGCGCACGCATAGCTGACGCATACGGCGATTTGGACAAAATCACAGCAATGCGTACGCGTGCTGGACGCGTATGCGTGGATTGGAGTTTGCGCAAACGACGCGAGCACGCGCCTGACGTGCATGCGTGGAGAGGAAAATCGCTGAATGACGCGTACGCGAGACCGACGCGTACGCGTGACATGCGCGATCTGCAGAAATTACAGAATATGCTGAAGACAATTTTGGGCCGCGTTTTGACCCAGATCTCGACCCATAAATACAGATTAAAGTCAGGGAACATGCAGAGACTCAAGGAGGAGATCATACACACATTTTTAGGTTTAGATGTAGTTTTTAGAGAGAGATGTTCTCTTCTCTCTCTTAGGATTAGGATTAGGATTAGGATTTCATCTTCTTCAAATCACAGGTTCAATGTTCTTTTTATTATTTTCCCAATTTGGTTTATGAACTCTTTATGTTGGATTTGATTTTTTTATTATTATTTGAGATATTTCAGACATATTACTTTATTTAGTTTCTTATATTCTTGGTTCTGGTTGATTAATTGGTAACTCTTGAGTTGTCAAACTCATTGTGATTGATAATTAATATCTTTGCTGATTGATTTAGATTCCTATAACTCTAGTCTTTCCTTAGGAGTTGACTAGGCCTTTAGGTGTTAATTTAATTTAACCACTTGACTTAGTGGGAGCAAAAAATATAATTTTCATCACCATTGATAAGGATAACTAGGATAGGACTCCTGATTTTCATACCTTGCCAAGAGTTTTCTTAGTTATTGATTTCTTAATTCCTGCAATTTATTTCTCTTGTCCAAACCTTTCTAAAACCCAAAAATACTATTTTCCATAACCAATAATAAAACACACCTCCCTGCAATTCCTTGAGAAGACGACCCGAGGTTTGAATACTTTGGTTTATAAATTTTGTTGGGTTTGTTACTAGTGACAACCAAATGTTTGTACGATCGAATTTTCTGTTGGTTTAGAAGCTATACTTACAACGTGATTATATATTTGTGCAATTCTTTACCGGCAGGAAATCCGATTGTCAAAATGGCGCCGTTGCCGGGGAATTGCAAACGTGTGCCTTATTATTGGTTATTGTAAATATTTTTCTTTTACTTATTTATTTGTTTTTGTTTTCCCTTTTTATTTCTATTAGCTACTATGAGTTCTCACCCCTCTCACTTTGAGTTTGGTTCTGATTTTGTTGAAAGGAATGGAAGCTATAACAGGAACTTGCATCCAGGTCAAGGCAATCAAAGATGGACGGAGCCGCGAGGATCTGATCAACCCTTTAGGCAACAACACCCTCCAAGATACCATGGACCACGACCCTTCCAGAATGCATCTCAAGGCAATAGATATAGTGGACCCCCTGTGGCTACCAACAAGCCCCATCATATTCCTACGAACCACCTTCTCAACACAGCTTTGAACCACCACACTCACAAGCCTCGTTTCACCATTCACCACCGTATGACCTTATCCACCCCAATTCCAATCCAATTACTCCCAAGAACCACCACTTCCCTATGTACCATGTCCATATCCATCACCTCAAGAATCAAGGGAGCATTTCAAGGAAACAGTGGAAAGACTTAATGCAACCCTTTGCCAACTGGACCAAGCAATAAATCGATTACCTTCCCAATGTTCGGACATTCAAGGAACCCCCATGACTTCATGTGGGCAATATCATGAAGAATGTAGCATGAAGGAGATACTAGAAACTCCGGTAAACAGTAAGGAGCATGAATTTGTACCGGAACAATTGGAGGAAACCCAAATTATTCAAGAAGAAGAAGTATTGGCTGAAGATTTAAGAGATGATGAACCTCCATGGGAATCCAGAGTTGTGGAAAATTCTGTCAAGGGCGTTATAATTAATGCTAAGGAGGATATTGCACAACCCCCAAAGCAGCTAACTTATGAAGAACTGGACGGAACAACCCAAGACGCGAGTTTCCTTGAGAATGATAACCACGAGTCAAGTTCTCCTAGTAATGAACTTGCATCCGCAAGTGAATTCTTTGAGACAGAAGAATCTTCCCCTGAGTGAATACGAAGATGATGCTGAGGTAGACTTTTCTCAACCCCGAACTTATGACTCAAGTGATGAGGAAGATATCAAAGACTTTGATCAAGACATGGTTAAAATTGAAGAAGTTTGCAAAGAAGTGGAGGAATTCACAAAAGACCACAAGGGAGTAGAGCTTGCAAAACCACTGGAAACACCTATCCCAAGGCCATTACCGCCCAATACAAACTTCAAGTGGGTAAAATCCTTAGCTTTTATCTTTATTTTTTCACTTGAATATGGTTTACTTGAAATAGATGACCAGCTTAGAGCTCTTTGTGGCTGTAAGAGTAAAAGGGAATTGACTCGCACTCAGAGCTGGTATGCGAGATTCAATGAGGCTTCGCACTTCAAATTGAGGTGCAAGGATTGGTGTCAAGCTCAATTGTATGGGTCTCAGAAGCTGTTTGGTCACTGCAGTGAGAATTCAGATTACTTATCACCTGGCTAGAAAAATGCAGATAAAGACAAAGACGGGTGTAAAAAAGCAAAGTTTGGGATCCTGGAGTCTATTCTGACATTCAACACCCCAGGAGCCTTGAAACCTGTTTGAAACTGTTCAAGGGCTTTACGTGCCTTGTTTGGGATCCCGGAGGCCGTTGCCATTCCAAACATTGGTGGAGATTTCTGGATGAATTCAAGCACAAGCCACCATAACAGGAAGTCCATCAAATGTCCAACTTAAGGACTTTAACTAAAAGTGCTAGGTGGGAGACAACCCACCATGGTATGATCGTTCCTTTTTTAGTTTTAATTCTAGTCTATTTTGTTTGTTTTTGAGTTTTATTTTCTCTTATTGAGCCTGGAATTGTTCATAACATCTGCATACTGCATTCTGCATTTTGCATGAAAAAAAGGGTGAACGACGCGCCGGCGTCTACGATACGCACGCACCGTTTGTGTAGTGAAACTGAATAGAGAGTTGTGCGAGAGACACGCGGGAGTGGTGCGTGGCGCACAAGCCACACCATGTGTACGTGTGCCACACGCGTACGAGCCCCCTGCAAAAAGATCAACCCATGCGTAAGTGTTACCGACGCGTCCGCGTGGGTGTGTTAATCGGCGTTATTGGGGTTTCGCACAGAAAGTTGTGCGGGAGTGCGGATGGCCTCGTGCGTTTTGCACGATCCCTAATTGCGCGTACGCGTGAGGGACGCTCTCGCATCCCTCCCCTATACGCTCACCCACGCATCCGCGTGTGTGACGCGTTCGCGCCGTTAGCGCTGTGCACCTTGCACGTAGCGCGCCGCCTAATCAGTTTTCTTTTCTTCTCTTTTGAAATCCTATTTCTTTCTTCTATTCCTCCCTCTTCTCTTCTTCATTCTTCTTCTACCTTTTGCACTTTTCTCCCCTCCCTTCTCAACCCTATTATCTTTCACTTTCTTCTACTTAATTTATTTGCATACTTTCATTCATCTTTTAATTACTACATTTAATTATTTTTTCTTAATTTTCTCTTTAGTATAATTATTTAGGGTCTCTTCCTCTCTCTTCTTCATGCATTTTTATGTTGGTGTTGGAACTTTATTTAGGTCTTCCATTATTACTTGTGGATTATTATGGAGTTGTTTGACAATTCATATTAATTGTTTTCGGAATGCTTGCATGTTCCAATTTCATTCTCCCCCTATCATATTAAACATGCATACTACGTGTTTGTGCAAAGCCCGTATGGCATTATGAATTCTTAATTATTCTATCCTTATACTCTAATACCTGTTTTTCACCAAACCCTTCCAATATTTTATTAACTAAATATAATTGTCAATACAAACATTATTGTTAGTTTCTTACGACTGATAATACATTTTGGCTTTTAATGCTTGATCTATGCTACTCATGCCTTTGCCCGCATGCCAATAAACATCTTGCATTTAATTGCCTCAATTTATCATGCTATGTTTCCATTGATGTCCTAATTTTATGGAGTCGCGACCATGTGTTAACGACATTCTTCTTTACTTTGGCATGATTATCACTCGTACTGCCCTCTCCCTTGCTCTATCCCTTTGACTTCATGTCCCTTTCTCTTCTCCCTTTTCAGGATGGCCACCAGGAAGGGTAAAGAGAAAGACTCTACAACGAGCACTAGCTGAGGAACCACAACCCCCGCCCATGATAAACCACTATTTTATGGTTTATCTTGTGCTCACTTAAGTGGTTTTTATCAACTCTTTACCCACTTATTCATACTATTTGCATGTTTTATATTTTCCTTCCTGATTTTGTGCTTTGATTGAAAACATGCTTCTTTGGACTTATATTTGCTTATTATTAATCCTCTCATATTACCATTAGATGCCTTGATATGTGTGTTAAGTGTTTTCAGAGATTACAAGGTAGGAATGGCTCAGAGGATGGAAAGAAAGCATGCAAAAGTGGAAGGAATACAAGAAGTTGGAGAAACTGCTAAGCTCTCCAGCCTGACCTCTTCGCACTCAAACGGCTATAACTTTAGCTACAGAGGTCCAAATGACACGGTTCCAGTTGCGTTGGAAAGTTAACGTTCGGGGCTTCGATTTGATATATAAGTTGTCATAGCTGCCTCGACGCCAGGCGACGCGGATGCGTAGATCACGCGGCCGCGTGACCTAGCAGGAACACAACCCACGCTAACGCGTGGACGACGCCTCCGCATCACTCTTCCGCGACCTGTACAGACCAGAAAGCGCTGGGAGTGATTTCTGGGCTGTTTTTGACCCATTTTTCAGCCCAGAACACACATATTAGAGGCTATAAAGTGAGGGAATGCATCCATTCATAATCAGGCTCTCATAATTCACCTTTCATGTTTTAGATGTAGTTTTAGAGAGAGAGGTTCTCTCCTCTCTCTCTTAGGATTAGGATTTAGGACTTCTCTTAGTCTTAGGAGTGACTCTCAATCCCAGGTTCTTTATTTTTATTTATCCCAATTTAATTTATGAACTCTTCCATGTTACAGATTACTCTTTTAAATTAATGTTATTTGAGATATTTCAGTTTAATATTGCTTTCTTTTATTTATGTTATTGTTGTTCTCAATCTGAAGACAGTTTTATTCCAGTAGCTTCAATTTCCTTTCCTTTTGGTTTTGGTTAAGAAATCAGTAACTTAGGAGTTATCCAATTCAACAGCATAATTGATAATTGTTATATCCTCTAATTGAATTGAACTTCAATAATCCCAATCTTTTCTTAGGAATTAACTCGGATTTGAAGATCAAACTAATTAGTCACTTGACCTTCCTCTGCTTTAAGTAAGGGTTAACTAAGTGAAATTGAGATTCAATTTTTATTATCATTGATAAGGATAATTCGGTCTGGACTTCCAATTTCTAATACCTTGCCAAAAGTTTATGTTTATTGTTATTATTTTATTCCCTCTGCCATTGCCTTTCTAACTTTTTACCTTGATCCAAAAACCCCAAAACATACCTTTGCATAACCAATAATAAGAACATACTTCCCTGCAATTCCTTGAGAAGACGACCCGAGGTTTAAATACTCGGTTAACAATTTTTAAAAGGGTTTGTTACTTGTGACACTCAAAATGTTTGTATGAAAGAACTTTTGAAGGTTTAGAAACTATACTTGCAACGAGGATTTATCCGCAAATTTCTAGACCACGCAAAAGTTTTCTCATCAAAATGGCGCCGTTGCCGGGGAATTGCAAACGTGTGCCTTATTATTGGTTATTGTAAATATTTTTCAAAAAAAAATTTCTTTTGCTTGTTTATTTATTTTTGTTTTTAATTTTTATTAATTACTATGAATTCTCACCCCTCTGGTTTCAAGTTTGATTCCAATGTTGTTGTTAGGAATGGAAACTATAATGAGAACAGGCATCAAGGTTAGAAGAATCAAAGATGGGAGGAGTCACAAGGATTTAATCAACCCTCATGGCAACAACCACCTCCAATGGATTATCAACAACCATCACCATACGCCTATGAACCCCCTCCTCAACACAACTTTGGACCACCAAACTCACAAGCCCCTTTCCGCCATTCACCTCCATATGACCCTAACCCTCAACCACCATACCAACCACCTTATGAGCCATATGAACCATATATAGAACCACCCCAATTCCAACCCAATTACTCACAAGAACCACCACTTCAATATTCACCATCTCCATATCCATCAATCCAAGAGCACTATGATCCTATTTATGAAAGCTGAGTGCATCAAGAGACAAATGATCGTCTTAAGGAAACAGTGGATCGATGTCAGGCAACCATTCATCAATTGGGGCAAGCAATAATGAGTCAATTAGCTTCCCGACGTTCAGACACTCAAGGAACCCCCATGGCTTCATGTGGGCAATCTAATGATGAACGTAGCATGAAGGAGACACTAGTAACACCGGTGGACAGTACGGAACATGACTTTGTACTGGAACAAATGGAGGAAGCTGTAATTATCAAAGAAGAAGAATTGGTTGAAGACTTAGGAGATGTTGAACCTCCATGGGAAAGTCAAGTCATAGAACCCCCTTCCAAGACATTTGAAATTGATGCTTAGGAGGGTGTGCAACCTCTAAGGCATATCACAATTGAAGACTTGGAAGAGTTTGATCAAGAGATGGAGATTCAAGAAGAAGAAGCATAACCTCCCATGCCCTTGGAAAGCAATGAAGATGAGATTGAATTGAAAGAGAGCTACCAAGAGGAGGAGGTTGAAATTAAAGAAGCTTGCAAAGAGGTGGTAGTTATCAGAAAAGAGCACAAGGGAGTGAAGCTTGCAATTTCATTAGAAACACCTCCCCCTAAGTCGCCATCATCCTTCACAACATTCTAGTGGGTAAAATTCATATCCCTTAGCTTTCTAACCCCACTTGAATATGGGCTACTGGAGACGGATGGTCAACTTAGAGCTTTTTGTGGCATCAAGAGTAAGAGGAAGATGGTCGGTGGTAAGAATTGTCCTGTAAGGTTCATCATGGTTGGAAGATTTAAGTTTAAGAGAAAAGGTTGGTATAGAGCTCAACTGAATGGGTTTAGGAAGTTGTTTGGCCACTTACGTGAGAATTCAGACTGCTTGCTACCCGGATGGAACAATATTATTCAACCAAAAGACGGGTGCAAAGGCAAGGTCTGGGACCCCGGAATCCATTCTACCAATCACCACTCTTGGGGCCTTGTCACTTGCTTCAACTTGCTTGAAGGCTTTCTGCGCCTAGTTTGGGACCCCGGAGGCTATTGGAAGCACAAGCATTGTGGGGATTCCTGGATCAGTACAAGCACAAGCCACCATAGCAGGAAGCTCATCAAATGTCCAACTTAAGGACTTTAACTAAAAGTTCTAGGTGGGAGACAACCCACCATGGTATGATCTTTCCTTTATTCAATTATAATTTTATTTAGTTTTGTTTAATTTTGAATTTTATTTTATTTCATTGAACCTGGAGTTTTGCATAACATTCATATTAATATTGCATTCTGCATATTGCATATAAAATAAATAAAAAAAATGGCACGCGACGCGATCGCATCAGCGACGCGTCCGCGTCGCAAGGAGAGGGGAGAAAATAAAAACAAACAGAGAGTCACGCTGGAGCGTGGCAGGAGGCGTGCCAATGGCATAAATCACCCCACGCGACCGCGTCATATGGGAATAATGGCCTCCCACACGACCGCGTGACCCACGCGGCCGCATGACCAAGATTTCGACGTCAAAGTGGTGCACACCCGAAAGTTGTGCGAGAGTGGTGCGGGATTGGTGCTGAACGCATAATCCTTCCCACGCGGCTGCGTGACCCAGGCGACCACGTCATATTCCTTTAAAGCCCACTCACGCGATCGCATGCCCCACGCGATCGCGTCACTTAAAATTTGGCACTAATATGATTCTGAACAGAGAGTTGTGCGAGCGCGAGGCTGCCTGCGCGCCAGTAGCATAAAACGTGTCACGCGACTGCGTCGATTAATTTATAGCGCAAGTTGCGTGACCGCGTGCCCCACGCGATCGCGTCACTTGCGCCGCACAGCTTATCCTAATTTGCCAAATATCTTATCTTTTCTTCCCCAATCCTAATTTTTCCTCCCTCACTCACTTCTTTCCCTTCTCATTTTTCTTATTTTTCTTTTTATTTTATCTTAATTTATTTGCATATCTCATTCATTGCATTTTAAATTTGTGCATATTTTTATTTTCTTTTCTGAATTTTTTATTTTTCCATTGGTGTTAAATATCTTTTCTTATTCAACTGTTGCATCTTTTCTTGAATTTATTTTGGTAACTTGTTTTATACTGTTGGGCAATACTATTTAAGTCAATGTTAATCTTTTATGTTATTTGTATTAATTTTTCATTGACATGAATTTATATTGTCTTACACTCTCTTCCCCATTGTTGTACATTTTGTACCACTGGCATGCCATGGCTTCTATTGTTTTCTCACGTACATGTTGAAGCTTCCATGTAAATGAGACCCTTATCATTTGGCATTAACACCCATACTTTATTTATTTTCTATCTTTTGGGTTACTTTTCTTCTTCTTCTCTTCTTTCAGGCTGGCCACCGAAGACGGAAAAGGGAGAAACTTCTATAAGGAGAGACAGACAAGTCCATCTGCAAAATCTTGAAGAAAAGCATCAGTTGCAACAACCCGTCCACCTGCACATCTCAGCATGCACCAAGGACGGTGAAATCTTTAAGTGTGGGGAGGTCAATACCGATCTCCATGGGTTAGTACTTTCTTGTCTCAACACCAATGTTTAAATTTTCTTTGTAGATTAGTTGTTGTATTTGCATAATTATCTGATTTTTTTGCATATTTTATCACTTGGTTGAAGTAATAATTTCTTTTCCAAGAAACTTTTTATAACATTTCACTAATTTGAATAAAATTTAATGTTACACTTGTTTGAAGAAATATTATTTTGGAACATGGTTTAGAGTTCGAACACACAAAACTTGTGAGATTTTTTAGCCTATTTGAATTGGTTGCATTTTATCAACCAAAAATTTTGTTTTAGTGTGTATTTTTCTCTCTAAAATTGTGATCTTTGTCTTGCCTAATTCTATATTTCCATTTATTTGATGTATGCATGCACTTATATGATAGAGGCCTTTGTTTCACTGATCTTACATACCCATATGTCCTTACCTTTCATTATCCCTTGCAAACCAATGTTGAGCCTATTATACCCCTTTATTCTTTACTTTATCACATCATTAACTCTAAGCGGAAAACAATAATGTCCTTAATTTGAATCCTTGGTTAGCTTAGACTAGTGAGAATGCTTATGAATTAAGTATGGGGAAAAGTGGGTTTGTAAACATCTGGTTTGAGAATTGAGTATGTTAGAATTTTCTGAAAATGTGAAAGAAATGTTTAGGACATGTTCATGCATTCAATAAATTAATCATATGCATTGAGAAAAAAATAAAAAAATAAAAATAAAAATATATAAATAATAAAAAAAAGAGCAAAATAAGTGAAAGGGGACAAAATGCCCCAAAGTAAGTGGTGAAAGCAATGCATATGAGTTGTACTTGAAATTAAAATGCATGAATATGTGGAAAACATGGTTAATGGATGGTTAGATGTTGTATTATGATTACATGGATTGTTTAAGTGGGAAAGTTTCAGTTAATTAAGGATTCAGATTTTAGTCCACTTGACCAAATACAATCCTACCTTGACCCTAACCCCATTACAACCCTTAAAAGACCTCTTGATATGTGTATTTATGCATTAAATTTTTGTTGATTGGTAGAAGAAAAACAAGCCTTAGAAAGCAAGGTTAGTAGAGAATTGAGAGAATCGAACCTTAAACACTTGAGTGATTAGAGTGTATACACTACCAGTGAGGGTTCGATGCTCAATTCCTTGTTCCCGGCTTTCATGAGCTATTTTCTTCTTGCAAGTCTATTTGTACTTCATTTTTATGATTTGAATTAGTGAAATCCAGTTCATGTATGTTCTTAAAAGATTTATTTACTTTTTAACCAAGTAGGTAGAAACATTTTTGCATGTAGTTGCATTCATAGGTTGTATCTCATACATTCTATCATTCCTCTTCATCTTTATAGTTTCTCTTGAGCTTAGCATGAGGACATGCTAATATTTAAGTGTGGGGAGGTTGATAAACCACTATTTTATGGTTTATCTTGTGCTCAATTGAGTGGTTTTTATCAACTCTTTACCCACTTATTCATACTATTTGCATGTTTTATATTTTCCTTCCTGATTTTGTGCTTTGATTGAAAACATGCTTCTTTGGACTTATATTTGCTTATTATTAATCCTCTCTTATTACCATTAGATTCCTTGATATGTGTGTTAAGTGTTTTCGGAGATTACAAGGCAGGAATGGCTCAGAGGATGGAAAGGAAGCATGCAAAAGTGGAAGGAATACAAGAAGTTGGAGAAACTACTAAGCTGTCCAGCCTGACCTCTTCGCATTCAAACGGCTATAACTTTAGCTACAAAGGTCCAAACGACGCGGTTTCATTTGCGTTGGAAAGCTAACGTCCGGGGCTTCAATTTGATACTTAATTTTTCATAGCTGCCTTGATGCTAGGCGACGAGAACGCGTGGATCACGCGGCCGTGTGACCTGGCAGGAACACAACCCACGCTAATGCGTGGACGATGCCTCCGCGTCACTCTTTCGCGACCTGTATGGACCAGAAAGTGCTGGGAGTGATTTCTGGGCTGTTTTTGACCCAGTTTTCAGCCCAGAACACACAGATTAGAGGCTATAAAGTGAGGGAATGCATCCATTCATAATCAGGCTCTCATAATTCACCTTTCATGTTTTAGATGTAGTTTTAGAGAGAGAGGTTCTCTCCTCTCTCTCTTAGGATTAGGATTTAGGACTTCTCTTAGTTTTAGGAGTGAATCTCAATCCCAGGTTCTTTATTTTTATTTATCCCAATTTAATTTATGAACTCTTCCATGTTACAGATTACTCTTTGAAATTAATGTTATTTGAGATATTTCAGTTTAATATTGCTTTTTTTTATTTATGTTATTGTTGTTCTCAATCTGAAGACATTTTTATTCTAGTAGCTTCAATTTCCTTTCCTTTTGGTTTTGGTTAAGAAATCAGTAACTCAGGAGTTATCCAATTCAACAGCATAATTGATAATTGTTATCTCCTCTAATTGAATTGAACTTCAATAACCCCAATCTTTTCTTAGGAATTAACTCGGATTTGAAGATCAAACTAATTAGCCACTTGACCTTCCTCTGCTTTAAGTAAGGGTTAACTAAGTGAAATTGAGATTCAATTTTTATTATCATTGATAAGGATAATTCGGTCTGGACTTCTAATTTCTAATACCTTGCCAAAAGTTTATGTTTATTGTTATTATTTTATTCCCTCTGCCATTGCCTTTCTAACTTTTTACCTTGATCCAAAAACCCCAAAACATACCTTTGCATAACCAATAATAAGAACATATTTCCCTGCAATTCCTTGAGAAGACGACCTGAGGTTTAAATACTCGGTTAACAATTTTTAAAGGGGTTTGTTACTTGTGACACCCAAAACGTTTGTATGAAAGAAATTTTGAAGGTTTAGAAACTATACTTGCAACGATGATTTATCCGCAAATTTCTAGACCACGCAAAAGTTTTCTCATCAGCCCACTTGCACATCTTTGCATGCACCGAGGACGGTGCAATCTCTAAGTGTGGGGAGGTCGATACCGATCTCTGTGGGTTAGTACCTTCCTGTCTCAACACCAATGTTTAAATTAATTGTTGCATTTGCATGTTTGTTTGATTTTGTGCATATTTTACCACTTGGTTGAAGTAATGTTTTCTTTTTCAAGAAAACTTTCTATAGCATTTCACTAATTTGAATTAAACTTTTCGAAAAAACTTGTTTGAAGAAATATTATATTAGAACATGATTTAGAGCAAGAACACACAAAACCAGTGAGATTTTGAGCCTATTTGATTGGTTGCATTTTATCAACTAATATATTTTATTTTATTTTTGTGTGTTTTTCTCTCTAAAATTGTTTGTCTTCCTTAATTCTATATTTCCATTGTTTGATGTATGCATGCACTTATATGATTGAGGCCTTTGTTTCACTGAGCCTACATACCTATACGGCCTTACCCTTCATTACCCTTTGCAAACCAATGTTGAGCCTATTATACCCTTTTGTTCCTTATTTTAGCTCATCACTAACTCTAAGCGAAAAACAATAATGTCCTTAATTTGAATCCTTGATTAGCTTAGACTAGTGAAAGTGCTCATAAATTAAGTGTGGGGAAAGTGGATTTGGAAATGTTTGGTTTGGGAATTAAGTATGTTAGACTCTTTGTGAAAATATGAAAAATATTGAGAACATGTTTATGCATTCAATACCTTAATCGTATGCATTGAGAAAAACAAAAGAAAAGAAAAATAATAAAAAAAGGAGAGAAAAAGAAAAGAAAAAGAGCAGAAAAATAAAAAGGGGACAAAATGCCCAAAGTAAATGGTGAAATCAATGCATATGAGTTGTACCTAAATTTGAGATGCATGACTATGTGGTAAACATCGTTAATGGGCATTTAAATTCTGCGTTGTAATTACGTGGATTGTCCTAAGTTAGTTGGGAAGTTAAGTTAATTAAGGATTCAGATTTTAGTCCACTTGGCCAAATACAATCCTACCTTGACCCTAACCCCATTACAACCCTTAAAAGACCTCTTGATGTGTGTATCTGTGCATTAATTCTTTGTTGATTGGTAGAAGAAAAGCAAGCCTTAGAAAACAAGGTTAGTAGATAATTGAGAGATCAAACCTTAAACACCTGAGCGATTAGAGTGCATACACTTCTAGTGAGGGTTCGATGCTCGACTCCTTGTTCCCTGCCTTCATGAGCTATTTTCTTCTTGCAAGTTATTTGTACTTTATCTTGTGATTTGAATTAGTGAAATCCAGTTCATATTTGTTCTTGAAAGATTTATTTACTTTTTTTTCACCAAGTAGGTAGAATCATTTTAGCATGTAATTGCATTCACATTCATAGGTTGCATTGCATGAGTCTTGTTTTTCCCTACTCGTTTATTTTATCTCCTTAAGCTAAGAATGAGGACATGCTAATGTTTATGTGTGGGGAAGTTGATAAACCATTATTTTATGATTCATATTGTGTTTAATTGAGTGGTTTTTATCAAGTCTTTACCCACTTATTCATATGATTAGCATGTATTTACAATTCCTTCCCAAATTGCTCTATGATTGAAAACTTGCTTCCTAAAGATCTTTTAATTGTATATTTTTATTCTCCTTCATACCATTCGATGCCGTGGTCTGTGTGTTAAGTGTTTCAGGCTTCATAGGGCAGGAATGGCTTAGAGAATGGAGAGGAAGCATGCAAAAAGGGAAGGAGCACAAGAGATAAAGGAGACAACCAGCGAACAGCGGCGCACGCATGGCTGATGCGTGCGCGCGATTTGGACAAAATCACAGCGACGCGTACGCGTGGATTGGAGTTTGCGCAAACAATGCGAGCACGCGCCTGATGCGCACGCGTGGAGAAAAAAATCGTTGAATGACGCATACGCATGACCAACGCGTACGCGTGACATGCACGATCTGCAAAAATTACAGAATATGCTTAAGACAATTTTGGGCCACGTTTTGACCCAGATCTCGCCCAGAAACACAGATTAAAGTCAGAGAACATGCAGAGACTCAAGGGAGGAGATCATACACACAATTTTAGGTTTAGATGTAGTTTTTAGAGAGAGAGGTTCTCTTCTCTCTCTTAGGATTAGGATTAGGATTAGGATTTCATCTTCTTCAAATCACGGGTTCAATGTTCTTTTTATTTATTTCCCCAATTTGGTTTATGAACTCTTTATGTTGGATTTGATTTATTTTATTATTATTTGAGGTATTTTAGACATATGACTTTTATTTAGTTTCTTATATTCTTGGTTCTGGTTGATTAATTGGTAACTCTTGAGTTGTCAAACTCATTGTGATTGATAATTGGTATCTTTGCTGATAGATTTAGATTCCTATAACTCTAGTCTTTCCTTAGGAGTTGACTAGGCCTTTAGGTGTTAATTTAGTTTAACCACTTGACTTAGTGGGAGCAAAAAATATAATTTTCATCACCATTGATAAGGATAACTAGGATAGGACTCCTAATTTTCATACCTTGCCAAGAGTTTTCTTTGTTATTGATTTATTAATTCCTGCAATTTATTTCTCTTGTCCAAACCTTTTTAAAACCCAAAAATGATGTTTTCCATAACCAATAATAAAACACACCTCCCTGCAATTTCTTGAGAAGATGACCCGATGTTTGAATACTTCGGTTTATAAATTTTATTAGGTTTGTTACTAGTGACAACCAAACGTTTGTACGATCGGATTTTCTGTTGGTTTAGAAGCTATACTTACAACGCGATTATATATTTGTGCAATTCTTTACCGGTAAGAAAAATCCGATCGTCATGCCTACATCGCATGAACTTTGTGCCTGAGGCACAAGTCAACCCACGCATAAGCGTGAAGAACGCGTACGCATCGATTTTCTCGGGCACCACCCGCGCGCACGCGTATTCGTGGATTACCTCCCTTCATCACACTTATTTTCTTCTCCTCTCTTTATTTCTTTCCTTCTTCTTTCTTCTTCCCTTCTCCTACCCCTTACCCAACACTACCAACACCATTTACAACCACTCTTTTTAGTTAGTTAGTTGTTTAGTTAGTTAAATTTTCATTTTATTTTCTCTTCTTCTTTAATAAGTGTTGGATTATTAATCTTGTTTACTGTTTATTGTTGCTGATTACTGATGAGATGTTATCTTAACATCATTCTGTTAACATTCATTGTTGGTTCATTATTGATGTCATAGTTTGTTACTTGGTTTTGAGTTCTTCATGCTTGATTTTGTGAATACCAAGTACATGTGATAGTGCCTTTAGAGCTTGTTAATCCTTTTGAATTGCATGATTTGGCCACCATGTGATTTGAATCTTATTCTTTTATTAGGCAATTTCTTGTTAGATGTCATGCATTTTTCTTAATGTATTGTGTTTCATGATCATATGCATCCATATGTTATATATTTGTTTGAATGCTTTCATGCTTCTTTATTGCTTGTTTGGTTGTTTTGACCCCCAAGTTTAAAGCATATTAAGCACACTAGAATGAGTGAAGTACATGCTCTTCATTGTGTAATTGTGACTTAGCTCTCTATGATGGTATGTGTGTTCTAAAAGGCACCTAATTTAGAGTTCCCACACCTATTCTTCATCAATGTCACACTAATTCACTCACTCAATTCTAGTGATTTACCTCATTCTAATAATGTATGCTTCCTTGCTTTTGCATTTACCTTTCTCACCATCCTGCCTTCTAATTTCAGGATGAGTCATCCTAAGCAAAAACAGAAGCGGGAGAAAGAACACGCATCAACCGGTTGACCTACCAGCTGAAGGTAGCAACTCGGAAAGTCGCCGTACCCCCTTGCTCATCTTTGAGTGCACCGAAGACGGTACAAACTTTTAAGTGTGGGGAGGTCGTCCGATCGTTCGGTGCTTTTGGGTGACAAGTTTTTAATCCCAACACTTTTGCATTTCATTTTAGATCTTTTAGGATTTTTTAGTTACATCTTCTTATTTTCGCATATACACACAATAAGCTTAGTCAAAATAACGAAATTTTTCAAGGAATTTATCTATAGGGCACCTCAATTAATTCGAGTAAAAACTTTTCATTAAACTTGCTTGAATTATATATATATATATATATATATATATATATATATATATATATATATATTGTGGATCATGTTTTGAGCTAAGAACACAAGCTTGTGAGATTTGAGCTTAATGGTGTGGTTACATCTTATAACCACTTATTTCCTTCTTGTGTGCATTATTCTCTTCCTATGATTGTAATCTTTGATTTGTTTGATTCTCTATGTCCAATACATTGTGTATTCATGCACTTATGTGATTGAGGCCATTATTTTATTTAGCTCACTTACCCAAATAGCTTACCTTGTATCAACCATTGTTAACCAATTTTGAGCCTATGCTTAACCCAATTGTTCTTTATTTTAGCACATTACAAGCCTAAAGCGAAAAATAATAAAAATCTGTTGTTTGGATATTTGATTAGCTTAGGCTAGTGAGAGTATTTATTATTCAAGTTTGGGGAGGATTGGGAACATTGGTTAGGATAAAAGTATTTCTATATTTGGGAAATTGGGTGCATACTCATGTATTGATTAAATGTATAGACCTTATGCATTGATGTTCTTGTACAAAGTTTGAAAGAAAGAAAAAGGAGAAAAAATAAATGGAAAAAGAAAGAAAGAAAAAAAAAGAAAAGTAATAAAAAGGGGACAAAATTCCCCAAGATAAAGCTCAATAAAGATCAATGTATAGGTGTTGTGAAGTGAAATAAAAATGCATGAGTATGTGAAAAAGTAAAGAATGGGTAGTTAGGTTAGTATTTATTTGTATAGGTTGTCATAGGTTAGGTGGGGAGTTTAAGTTAATCAAAGATTCAAATTTCAAGCCCACTTGACCAAATATGCATCCTACCTTGACCTTAACACCATTATAACCTTATGGAAAGACCTCATGATAATTGTATGCATGCATGAAATAATTGTTGATTGTTAGATGAAAAATAAATCTTTGAAAGCATGATTAGGGAAGAATTGAGTGAATCAACCCTAAACACTTGAGCGACTAGAGTGCAAACACATTCGGTGAGGGTTCGATTGCTCAATTACATGTCTCCACCTAGAATCATCACTTTTCTTGCAAGTTTGTAAAAGCATTTAATAACTCAATTCAATTGTGGATTAGATTTGATTGCTATCACTTTAGCCCTTAAGCTTATATATGTTCTCTTGGGAATTGATTTGTTTTGACCAAGTAGTTGCATTCATGTAGATAGTTGCATTTAGATAGATTGCATTTAGTTAGTTGTTACATTGAATAAATGTTGATACCCTTTGTTTTCTCTTGATTTTAGCATGAGGACATGCTAAGGTTTAAGTGTGGAGAGGTTGATAAACTCCATTTTTAGGGTTTATCTTGTGCTCAAATTAGAGGATTTTATCACCGTTTACCTACATTTATCCAATGGAATAGCATGGTTTCATGATTGTCTCCTAATTTGTACTTAAGTGTGAAAACATGCTTTTTTAGGCCCTTAATTGCTAATTTTGATTCACCTTTGATTCCACTAGATGCCTTGATATGTTTGTTAGTGAATTTAGGATGGAAAGGCTAGGAATGGATCAAAGGGATGATGAGGAAAAGCAAGCAAGTGAAGAAATAATGGAAAATCAAGGATTTGGGATGAACTCATCGACACACAAGCGCAGCTGACGTGCACGCGTAGAATTGAAGTCGCATGGCGACGCATACGCCTACATGATGCGTATGCGTGGATAGGACACTGCCAAGCGATGCGTACGAGTACACGGCGCGTATGCGTCGATGTTCGCACGTGACTCACTTAAAGGCAAAATGTTGGGGGCGAATTTTGGGCTTCCCAAGCCCAGATTCAACTCATTTCTGAGGCTATTTAAGGCAAGATTCAAGGAGGAGTCAACACATTAGATTCATTCAACACATTAGTTTAGTTTAGTTTAGTTTTGGAAGGGAAAGTTAGTTTTCTAGATATAGAAGCTCTCTCTTCCCTCTAGAATTAGGATTAGATTTAGGTTAGAATTTCTTAGATTTAGGCTTTAATCTTTGCTTTCATCTACTTCTACCTTTGAATTTCTTGTTTCTACATCTTGTTCTTCTATTCTCTTGTTGTGATTTCTTCCATTTTATTTCTATACATTGTTGTGGATCTACTCTTGTTCCTTTTATTTTCTTTTAATGCAATTTGAGGTAATTCCTGTCAATTGTGTTTTCTTTGCCTGTTGTTATTGATTCTTTGCAATTAGTTATTTTTAGAATTCATTCTTGTTGTCAATTTACCATGCTTTCCCTTTATGCCTTCCAAGTGCTTGATAAAATGCTTGGAGGAATGTTAGAGTAGAATTTTATGTTATTGGATTAGGATGATAACTTAGGAATTTTTGAGTTACTAATGTCCAAGTAATTGATGATTGGGAGCCATTAACTCTAGTTCTCACTAATTGAATTAGTGGAGAGTTAGAACTTATGAACTTGGATTGATATAGCTCATTTGACTTTCCTTTACTACTTAGTTAGAGGATGATTTAATGGGATTGATCCTTGCTACTTCTCATGTTGTGGTTAGTGATAAGGATAGAGATCCTTAACTACCAAACCTTACCAAGACCGTTTTATCATTTGATTTTTATTACGATTTACTTTTCATAATTCTCATCCAAAACCCCAAAATATACAAATCATAACCAATAACAAGAACACTACTCTACAATTCCTTTGAGAGACGACCCGAGGTTTAAATACTTCGGTTATTAGGATTATTAGGGGTTTGTTACTTGTGACAAACAAATTTTTGTATGAAAGGATTATTGTTGGTTTAGAAACTATACTTGCAACGAGATTTTATTAGTGAAATTCTATACCACACAAAAATCCGATCATCAACTTGACGCTCTGTCACGCGTACGCGTCACTGAACAAAATCCTGGTTACACGTACGCATCATCGACGCGTACGTGTCGCTCGTCTGCTGCACTAGGCACGTGTACCCATCGCCCACGCGTACGTGTCGCTGCCAGCTTCTCAAAACTCCAGTTTCTTGTGTTCCTTCCACTTTTGCATGCTTCTTTTCCATCCTCTAAGCCATTCCTGCCCTGGAAAACCTAAAATCACTTAACACACATATCACGACATTGAATGGTAATAAGAGAGGATTAAAATTAGCAAATTTAAGGCCAAAGAAGCATGTTTTCAATTATAGCACAAAATTAGGAAGGAAAATGTAAAACATGCGAATTATATGAATAAGTGTGAGAATAATGGATAAAATCCGCTCAATTCAATACAAAATAAACCATAAAATAGTGGTTTATCAATCTCCTCACACTTAAACATTAGCATGTCCTCATGCTAAGCTCAAGAGAAAATATAAAAGAGTGAAAAGGAATGGTACAAATTATGAAATGCAACTTATCTATATGAATACAACTACTTGCAAAATGCTTCTACCTACTTGGTTAAAAGTAAATGAATATTCCAAAAATAAATATAAACTAGATTCCACTAATTCAAATCTTAAAATAAAATACAAGTGGACTTGCAAGAAGGCTGCTCGTGAAAGTCGGGAACAAAGAATCGAGCATCGAACCCTCTCCGGAAGTGTATACACTCTAATCACTCTAGTGTAAGGTTTGATTCTCTCAATTCTCTACTAATCTTACTTTGTAAGACTTGCTCTTCTTCTACCAATCAACAAAAATTTAATGCACAAATACACATATCAAGAGGTCTTTTCAAGGGTTGTAATGGAGTTAGGGTCAAGGTAGGAATGTATTTGGTTAAGTGGACTAAAATCTGAATCCTTGATTAACCTAAACTTCCCACCTAACTTAAGACAATCTATGTAATCAGAATATAAAATCTAACTACCCATTAACTATGTGTTCCACATATTCATGCATCCTAATTTGAGTACAACTCATAAACATTGCTACCACCATTTACTTTGGGGCATTTTGTCCCCTTTTATTATTTGCTCTTTTTCTTTTTTTTTTCTTTATGCATATGATTAAGGTATTGAATGCATAAACATGTCCTCAACATTCTTTTCACATTTTTATAAAAAGTATACAACAATGATGAGCGGATAATTTATACGCTTTTTGGCATTGTTTTTAGGTAGTTTTTAATAGGATATAGTTACTTTTAGGGATGTTTTCATTAGTTTTTATGCTAAATTCACATTTCTGGACTTTACTATGAGTTTGTGTATTTTTCTGTGATTTCAGGTATATTCTGGCTGAAATTGAGGGACCTGAGCAAAACTCTGATAAAAGGCTGACAAAGGACTGCTGATGCTGTTGGATTCTGACCTCCCTACACTTGAAATGGATTTTCTGGAGCTATAAAACTCCAAATGGCGCGCTATCAACAGCGTTAGAAAGTAGACATTTAGAGATTTTTAGGAATATATAATAGTCCATATTTATTCGTGATTAAATGACGTAAATTGGCACTCAACGCCAGTTCCATGCTGCATTCTGGAGTCAAACGCCAGAAACACGTCATGAACCAGAGTTAAACGCCAAAAACACGTTACAACTTGGCGTTCAACTCCAAAAGAAGCCTCTGCATGTGTAAAGCTCAAGCTCAGCCCAAGCACACACCAAGTGGGCCCCGGAAGTAGATTTCTGCATCAATTACTTACTTCTGTAAACCCTAGTAGCTAGTCTAGTATAAATAGAACATTTTACTATTGTATTCAGTGTCTTTTGACCACGTTACATCTTTGGTCTCGGTTTTATTCCATTATTCATCTTAGGAGACTATTGATCACGTTTTGGGGGGCTGGCCATTCGGCCATGCCTGAACCTTCATCACTTATGTATTTTCAACGGTGGAGTTTCTACACACCATAGATTAAGGGAGTGGAGCTCCGCTATACCTCGAGTTTTAATGCAATTACTACTATCTTTTATTCAAATTCAATCTTATTTTTGTTCTAAGATACTACTCGTACTTCAACCTGATGGATGTGATGATCCGTGTCACTCATCATCATCCGTCCCTATGAACGCGTGCCTGACAACCACTTCTGTTCTACAAGCGAAAGCTAGAGTGTGTATCTCTTGGATTCCTGATGTATGACGCATGGTTGCCCTTGCTTGACAACCGAGCCTTCCATTCCGTGAGATCAGAGTCTTTGTGGTATAAGCTAGAATTTATGGCGGCATTCATGAGAATCCGAAAAGTCTAAACCTTGTCTGTGGTATTCCAAGTAGGATTCCGGGATTGAATGACTGTGACGAGCTTCAAACTTGCGATTGTTGGGCGTGATGACAAATGCAAAAGAATCAAGGGATTCTATTCCGACATGATCGAGAACTGACAGATGATTAGCCGTGCCGTGACAGAGCATTTGGACCTTTTTCACTGAGAGGATGGGATGTAGCCATTGACAACGGTGATGCCCTACATACAGCTTGCCATGGAAAGGAGTAAAAAGGATTGGATGAAGGCAGTAGGAAAGCAGAGATTCAGAAGGAGCACAGCATCTTCATACGCCTATCTTGATGTTCATCATGATCTTCAAAGTGTTCTTGGTGTTCATCTTGACATTCACAGTGTTCTTGCATGCATCATTGGTTTTGATCCAAAATTTTCATATTTTGGGTCATATTTGTGTTTTTCTCTCTCATCATTAAAATTCAAAAATAAAAAAATATCTTTTCCTTAATTCTCTCAAAATTTTGAAAATTTGAGTTGACTTAGTCAAATTTTTTAAAAAATTAGTTATTTCTTGTAAGTCAAGTCAAATTTTCAAATTTTAAAAATGTTATCTTTTCAAAACTTTTTCAAAAATTAAATCTTTTTCATTTTCCTTATTAATTTACGAAAATCTTTTAAAATATTGTTCAAAAATCTTTTTCTTAGTTTTATCTTTATTTTCGAAAATTATGCTAACAATTAATATGATTGATTCAAAAATTTGAAGTTTGTTACTTTCTTGTTAAGAAAGGTCCAATCTTTAAATTCTAGAATTATATCTTTTAGTTTCTTGTTAGTCAAGTAATTAATTTTAATTTTAAAAAAATTAAATCTTTTCCAACCATATCTTTTTAATCATATCTTTTTATCATATCTTTTTCAAAATTTTATCTTTTCTTTCAAAAATTTGATTTCAAAATATCTTCTTATCTTCTTATCTTTTCAAAATTGACTTTCAAATCTTTTTCAACTAACTATTTGACTTTTTGTTTATTTCTTATTTTTTTCAAAATCACCTAACAACTTTTCTCTCTAATTTTCGAAAATACCTGCCTCTTTTTCAAAAATTTATTTTAATTAATTAATTATTTTAAATTTTAATTTTAATTTTATTTATTATCTTAATTTTCGAAAATCATTAACTCCTTTTCAAAATTGTTTTCGAAAACTTCTGTCTCTCATCTTATTCTATTTATTTATTCATTTACTAACACTTCTCTTCATCTCAAATCTCTGCCCCTATCCTCACCCTTGTGTTTGGATTCTCCTTTCTTTATTCCCTTCTTCTTCTACTAACATAAAGGAATATCTATACTGTGACATAGAGGATTCTTCTTCCTTTTATGTTCTCTTCTCTTTCATATGAGCAGGAACAAGGAAAAAGGCATTCTTCTTGAAGCTGATCCAGAACCTGAAAGGACACTGAAGAGGAAACTAAGAGAAGCTAAATTACAACAATCCAGAGACAACCTTACTGAAATTTTCGAACAAGAAAAGGATATGGCAGCCGAACCCAACAATAATAATGCAAGGAGGATGCTTGGTGATTATACTACACCTACTTCCAAGTTTGATGGAAGAAGCATCTCAATTCCTGCCATTGGAGCAAACAATTTTGAGCTGAAACCTCAATTAGTTGCTCTAATGCAACAAAACTGCAAGTTTCATGGACTTCCATCAGAAGATCCCTACTAGTTTTTAACTGAGTTCTTACAGATCTGTGAGACTATTAAGACTAATAGAGTAGATCCCGAAGTCTACAGGCTCATGCTTTTCCCTTTTGCTGTAAGAGACAGAGCTAGAGCATGATTGGACTCTCAACCTAAAGATAGCCTGGACTCCTGGGATAAGCTAGTCACAGCCTTCTTGGCTAAATTCTTTCTTCCTCAAAAGCTGAGCAAGCTTAGAGTGGATGTTTAGACCTTCAAACAAAAAGATGGTGAATCCCTCTATGAAACTTGGAAAAGATACAAGTAGATGACCAAAAGATGTCCTTCTGACATGTTTTCAGAATGGACCATGATAGATATATTCTATTATGGTCTATCTGAGTTCTCTAAGATGTCACTGGACCATTCTGCAGGTGGATCTATTCACCTAAAGAAAACGCCTGCAGAGGCTCAAGAACTTATTGACATGGTTACAAATAATCAGTTCATGTACACTTCTGAGAGAAATTTCGTGAATAATGGGACGCCTCAGAGGAAGGGAGTTTTTGAAATTGATGCTCTGAATGCCATATTGGCTCAGAATAAAATGTTGACTCAGCAAGTCAACATGATTTCTCAAAGTCTGAATGGATGGAAAAATGCATCCAACAGTACTAAAGAGGCATCTTTTGAAGAAGAAGCTTATGATCCTGAAACCCTGCGATGGCAGAGGTAAATTACATGGGTGAACCTTATGGAAACACCTATAATTTTTCATGGAGAAATCATCCAAATTTCACATGGAAGGATCAACAAAAGCCTCAACAAGGCTTTAATAATGGTGGAAGAAATAGGTTTAGCAATGGCAAGCCTTTTCTATCATCTTCTCAGCAACAGACAGAGAATTCTGAGCAGAGCACCTCTAACTTAGCAAACTTAGTCTCTGATCTGTCTAAGGCCACTTTAAGTTTCATGAGTGAAACAAGGTCCTCCATTAGAAATCTGAAGGCACAAGTGGGCCAGTTGAGTAAGAAAATCACTGAAACTCCTCCTAGTACTCTCCCAAGCAATACTGAAGAGAATCCAAAAAGAGAGTGCAAGGCCATTGATATAATCAACATGGCCGAACCTAGAGAGGAAGGAGAGGACGTGAATCCCAATGAGGAAGACCTCATGAGACGTCTCTCAAGCAAGAAAGAGTTCCCTATTGAGGACCCAAGGGAATCTGAGGCTCATATAGAGACCATAGAGATCCCATTAAACCTTCTTCTGCCATTCATGAGCTCTGAAGACTATTCTTCCTTTGAAAAGGATGAAGATGTAACTAGAGAGCAAGTTGCTCAATATCTAGGAGCTATCATGAAGCTGAATGCCAAGTTATTTGGTAATGAAACTTGGGAAGGTGAACCTCCCTTGCTCATTAGTGAACTAGATACATGGGTTCAGCAAATTTTACCTCAAAAGAGACAAGATCCTGGCAAATTCGTAATATCCTACACCATAAGCACCATGATCTTTGAAAAAGCTCTGTGTGACCTGGGGTCAGGTATAAATCTTATGCCACTCTCTGTAATAAAGAAGTTGGGGATCATTGAGGTACAACTTGTGATATTCTCATTACAAATGGCAGACAAGTCAGTAAGACAAGCTTATGGATTAGTAGAGGACGTGTTAGTAAAGGTTAAAGGCCTTTATATCCCTGCTGATTTTATAATCTTAGACACTAGGAAGGAGGAGGATGAATGCATCATCCTTGGAAAATCCTTCCTAGCCACAGAAGGAGCTGTGATTGATGTTGACAGAGGAGAACTAGTCCTTCAATTAAATGGGGACAACCTTGTGTTTAAAGCTCAAGGATCTTCTTCTGCAACCATGGAGAGGAAGCATGAAAAGCTTCTCTCAGTACCGAGTCAAACAAAGCCCCCACAATAAAGCTCTAAGTTTGGTGTTGGGAGGCCACAGCCAAACTCTATGTTTGGTGTTGAATCCCCACTTCCAAACTCTAAGTTTGGTGTTGGGAGTCTACAACATTGACCTGATCACCTGTGTGGCTCCATGAGAGCCCACTGTCAAGCTATTGACATTAAAGAAGCGCTTATTGGGAGGCAACCCAATTTTTATTTATCTAATTTTATTTTATTTTTATTGTTCTTTTATGTTTTCTTAGGTTCATCATCATGTGGAGTAACGAAAAAATTCTAAAATTAAAAACAGAATCAAAAATAGCAGAAGAAAAATCACACCATGGAGGAAGGACTTACTAGCGTTCAAACGCCAGTAAGGAGCATCTGGCTAGTGTTCAACGCCAGAACAGAGCATGGATCTGGTGTTGAATGCCAGAAACGTGCAGCATCCTGGCTTTGAACGCCAGGAATATACCCTGAGGAGAGCTGGCACTGAACGCCAGAAACAAGCATGGAACTGGCGTTCAACGCCAGAAACATGCTGCAATTGGGCGTTGAACGCCCAAAATAAGCATTACTTCAGCGTTTAAATGCCAAAATTGTATGTAAAGGCATTTTACATGCCTAATTGGTACAGGGATGTAAATCCTTGACACCTTAAGATCTGTGGACCCCACAGGATCATCCCAGAATCTGTGAACCCCACAGGATCCCCACCTACCTCAACTCACCTTTTCTCCTCTTCTTTACATTCATCTTCTCTTCCCCATAAACTCTCTTCCCCATAAACACTCTTCCCCAAAAAAAACCCTTCACCAATCACCTTAATCTCTATTTCCAATTACCCCCTTCACCACTCACATCCTTCCACTCTTCCCCATACACCTCACCTACCTTCAAAATTCAAAATCTCTTTCCCACCCAACCCCCCCAATATAGCCAAAACTTAACCCCTCTCCCTCCGCTATAAATACCCCTCCATCCTTCTTCATTTTCACACAACACAACCCCCTCTTCTACACATTAGCCGAATACACCCCCCCACTCTCCTCCATATTTTCTCTTTCTCTTCTTATTTTCTTTCTTCTTTTGCTCGAAGGCGAGCAATATTCTAAGTTTGGTGTGGTAAAAGCATAGCTTTTTGTTTTTCCATAACCACCTATGGCACCTAAGACCGGAGAAACCTCTAGAAAAGGGAAAGGGAAGACAAAAGCTTCCACCTCCGAGTCATGGGAGATGGAGAGATTCATCTCCAAAGCCCATCAAGACCACTTCTACGATGTTGTTTCCAAGAAGAAGGTGATCCCTGAGGTCCCTTTCAAGCTCAAGAAAAATGAGTATCCGGAGATCCAACATGAGATCCAAAGAAGAGGTTGGGAAGTTCTGACCAACCCCATTCAACAAGTCGGAATCTTAATGGTTCAAGAGTTCTATGCCAATGCATGGATCACTAGGAACCATGATCAAAGTATGAACTCGAATCCAAAGAACTATCTTACAATAGTTCGGGGGAAATACTTAGATTTTAGTCCGGAAAATGTGAGGCTGGCATTCAACTTGCCCATGATGCAAGGAGATGCACGCCCCTACACAAGAAGGGTCAACTTTGATCAAAGGTTGGACCAAGTATTTATGGACATATGTGTTGAAGGAGCTCAATGGAAAAGAGACTCCAAAGGCAAGCCGGTTCAATTAAGAAGACTGGACCTCAAGCCTGTGGCTAGAGGATGATTGGAGTTCATCCAACGCTCCATCATTCCCACTAGCAACCGATCCAAAGTTACTGTGGATCGGGCCATCATGATTCATAGCATCATGAATGGAGAGGAAGTAGAAGTTCATGAAGTTATCTCCCTTGAATTTTACAAAATAGCCGAAAAGCCCTCTACCTTGGCAAGGCTAGCTTTTCCTCATTTTATTTGCCATCTATGTTACTCAGCTGGAGTTATCATAGAAGGAGACATCCCCATTGAGGAGGACAAGCCCATCACTAAGAAAAGGTTGGAGCAAACAAGAGAGCCCACTCATGGAACCCAAGAGACGCATGAGGAAGCTCATCACCAAGAAATCCCGGAGATGCCTCAAGGGATGCACTTTCCTCCCAACAACTATTGGGAACAACTCAACACTTCTCTAGAAGATTTAAGTTACAATATAGATCAATTAAGGGTGGAACACCAAGAGCACTCCATCATTCTCCATGAAATTAGAGAAGATCAAAGAGCAATGAGGGAAGAGCAACAAAGGCAAGGAAGAGACATAGAAGAACTCAAGGACATTATTGGTTCCTCAAGAAGAAAGCACCACCATCACTAAGGTGGACTCATTCCTTGTTCTTATTTTTTCTGTTTTTCGGTTTTTATGCTCTATGTGTGTTTATGTTTTGTGTCTCTACCTCATGATCATTAGTATTGAGTAACTATGTCTTAAGGCTATGAATAATTCCATAAATCCTTCACCTCTCTTAAATGAAAAAGGTTTCTAATTCAAAAGAACAAGAAGTACATGAATTTCGAAATTATCCTTGAATTTAGTTTAATTATATTGATGTGGTGACAATACTTTTTGTTTTCTGAATGAATGCTTGAACAGTGCATAATTTTGATCTTGTTGTTTATGAATGTTAAAATTGTTGGCTCTTGAAAGAATGACGAACAAAGAGAATGTTATTGACAATTTGAAAAATCATGAAAATTGATTCTTGAAGCAAGAAAAAGCAGTGAAAAAGCAAAAGCTTGCGAAAAAAATGGCGAAAAAATTAGAAAGAAAAAGAAAAAGCAAGCAGAAAAAGCCAATAGCCCTTAAAACCAAAAGGCAAGGGTAAAAAGGATCCAAGGCTTTGAGCATCAATGGATAGGAGGGCCCAAGGAAATAAAATCCAGGCCTAAGCGGCTAAATCAAGCTGTCCCTAACCATGTGCTTGTGGCATGCAGGTCCAAGTGAAAAGCTTGAGATTGAGTGGTTAAAGTCGTGATCCAAAGTAAAAAGAGTGTGCTTAAGAACTCTGGACACCTCTAACTGGGGACTTTAGCAAAGCTGAGTCACAATCTGAAAAGGTTCACCCAGCTATGTGTCTGCGGCATTTATGTATCCGGTGGTAATACTGGAAAACAAAGTGCTTAGGGCCACGGCCAAGACTCATAAAAGTAGCTGTGTTCAAGAATCAACAAACTTAACTAGGAGAATCAATAACACTATCTGAAATTCTAAGTTCCTATAGATGTCAATCATTCTAAACTTCAAAGGAGAAAGTGAGATGCCAAAACTGTTCAAAAGCAAAAAAAGCTACAAGTCCCGCTCATCTAGTTAGAATTAATAGTCCTTGATATTTTGGGATTTATAGTATATTCTCTTTTTTTTTTATCCTAATTGATTTTTAGTTGCTTGGGGACAAGCAACAATTTAAGTTTGGTGTTGTGATGAGCGGATAATTTATACGTTTTTTGGCATTGTTTTTAGGTAGTTTTTAATAGGATATAGTTACTTTTTGGGATGTTTCATTAGTTTTTATGCTAAATTCACATTTCTGGACTTTACTTTGAGTTTGTGTGTTTTTCTGTGATTTCAGATATTTTCTGGCTGAAATTGAGGGAGCTGAGCAAAACTCTGATAAATGGCTGACAAAGGACTGCGGATGCTGTTGGATTCTGACATCCCTGCACTCGAAATGGATTTTCTGGAGCTACAGAATTCCAAATGGCACGATCTCAACGATGTTGGAAAGTAGACAGTCAGAGCTTTCCATCAATATATAATAGTCCATACTTTATTCGTGATTAGATGACGTAAACTGGCACTCAATGCCAGTTCCATGCTGCATTCTGGAGTTAAACGCCAGAAACACATCACGAACCAGAGTTGAACGCCAAAAACACGTTACAACTTGGCGTTCAACTCCAAAAGAAACCTC
Organism: Arachis hypogaea; assembly: GCF_003086295.3. Classification (NCBI taxonomy): domain Eukaryota; kingdom Viridiplantae; phylum Streptophyta; class Magnoliopsida; order Fabales; family Fabaceae; genus Arachis; species Arachis hypogaea. The sequence continues at coordinate 105,740,876 of NC_092038.1, forward strand.
TGCACATGTAAAGCTCAAGCTCAGCCCAAGCACACACCAAGTGGGCCCCGGAAGTAGATTTCTGCATCAATTACTTACTTCTGTAAACCCTAGTAGCTAGTCTAGTATAAATAGAACATTTTACTATTGTATTCAGTGTCTTTTGACCACGTTACATCTTTGGTCTCGGTTTTATTCCATTATTCATCTTAGGAGACTATTGATTACATTTTGGGGGCTGGCCATTCGGCCATGCCTGAACCTTCATCACTTATGTATTTTCAACGGTGGAGTTTCTATACACCATAGATTAAGGGTGTGGAGCTCTACTGTACCTCGAGTTTTAATGCAATTACTACTATCTTTTATTCAAAGTCAATCTTATTTCTGTTCTAAGATACTAGTCATACTTCAACCTGATGGATGTGATGATCCGTGACACTCATCATCATCCGTCCCTATGAACGCGTGCCTGACAACCACTTCCGTTCTACAAGCGAAAGCTAGAGTGTGTATCTCTTGGATTCCTGATACACGACGCATGGTTGCCCTCGCCTGACAACCGAGCCTTCCATTCCGTGAGATCAGAGTCTTCGTGGTATAAGCTAGAATTGATGGCGGCATTCATGAGAATCCAGAAAGTCTAAACCTTATCTGTGGTATTCCGAGTAGGATTCCGAGATTTGAATGACTGTTACGAGCTTCAAACTCGCGATTGTTGGGCGTGATGACAAACGCAAAAGAATCAAGGGATTCTATTCTGACATGATCAAGAACCAACAGATGAATAGCCGTGCCGTGACAGAGCATTTGGACCTTTTTCACTGAGAGGATGTGATGTAGCCATTGACAACAGTGATGCCCTACATACAGCTTGCCATGGAAAGGAGTAAGAAGGATTGGATGAAGGCAGTAGGAAAGCAGAGATTCAGAAGGAGCACAACATCTTGGTGCACGAAATTGTGATCATCAATGGCGCCATCAACATGGTACGCACAATTGCAATCTCAACTCTTTATCACAACTTCGCACAACTAACCAGCAAGTGCACTGGGTCGCCCAAGTAATAAACCTTACGCGAGTAAGGGTCGATCCCACGGAGATTGTTGGTATGAAGCAAGCTATGGTCATCTTGTAAATCTCAGTCAGGCAGATTCAAATGGTTATGAATGATTTATGAATAAAGCATAAAATAAAGATAGAGATACTTATGTAATTCATTGGTGAGAATTTCAGATAAGCGTATGGAGATGCTTTGTCCCGTCCGTCTCTCTGCTTTCCTACTGTCTTCATCCAATCCTTCTTACTCCTTTCCATGGTAAGCTGTATGTAGGGTTTCACCATTGTCAATGGCTACCTCTCATCCTCTCAGTGAAAATGTTCAACGCGCTCTGTCACAGCATGGCTATTCAGCTGTCGGTTCTCGATCATGTCGGAATAGAATCCAGTGATTCTTTTGCGTCTGTCACTAACGCCCCACATCGCAAGTTTGAACATTGTCACAGTCATTCAATCCTTGAATCCTACTCAGAATACCACAGACAAGGTTTAGACCTTCCGAATTCTCTAGAATGCCGCCATCAATTCTAGCTTATACCACGAAGATTCCGATTAAGGAACCCAAGAGATATCCACTCAATCTAAGGTAGAACGGAGGTGGTTGTCAGGCACACGTTCATAGGTGAGAATGATGATGAGTGTCACGGATCATCACATTCATCAAGTTGAGGAACAAGTGATATCTTAGAACAAGAATAAGCTGAATTGAATAGAAGAACAATATAGTAATTGCATTAATACTCGAGGTACAACAGAGCTCCACACCTTAATCTATGGTGTGTAGAAACTCTACCGTTGAAAATACATAAGAACAAGGTCTAGGAATGGTCGAGAGGCCAGCCCCCATGATCTAAGATAGCATAAGACTACTCAAAGGTAGCTACCCAGATGTCTAATACAATAGCAAAAGGTCCTATTTGTAGAGAACTAGTAGCTTAGGGTTTACAAAGATGAGTAAATGACATAAAAATCCACTTCCGGGCCCACTTGGTGTGTGCTTGGGCTAGGCATTGAAGCATTTTCGTGTAGAGACTCTTCTTGGAGTTAAACGCCAGCTTTTGTGCCAGTTTGGGCGTTTAACTCCCATTCTTGTGCCAGTTCCGGCGTTTTACGCCAGAATTCTTGAGCTGACTTGAAATGCCTGTTTGGGCCATCAAATCTCGAACAAAATATGGACTATTATACATTGCTGGAAAGCCCAGGATGTCGACTTTCCAACGCAGTTGAAAGCACGCCAATTTGGCTTTTGCAGCTCCAGAAAATCCACTTCGAGTGCAGGGAGGTCAGAATCCAACAGCATCTGCAGTCCTTTTCAGCCTCTGAATCAGATTTTTGCTCAGGTCCCTCAATTTCAGCCAGAAAATACCTGAAATCACAGAAAAACACACAAACTCATAGTAAAGTCCAGAAAAGTGAATTTTAACTAAAAACTAACTAAAACATACTAAAAACATACTAAAAACAATGCCAAAAAGCGTATAAATTATCCGCTCATCACATCTTCATACGCCTATCTGAAATTCCTATCAATGATCTACATAAGTGTTTCTATCTTTATTTTCAGTTTATTTATTATTATTATTCAAAAACTCCATAACCTTTTATTATCCGCCTAACTGAGATTTACAAGATGACCATAGCTTGCTTTATACCAACAATCTCCGTGGGATCGACCCTTACTCACGTAAGGTTTATTACATGGACGACCCAGTGCACTTTTTGGTTAGTTGTGCGAGGTTGTGAAGAAAGTGCCGAGTTAGTAAATGCGCACACCAAGTTGAATGCCATTATAAGAGATCACAATTTTCGTGCACCAAACACCCAATTCTCAAACCGAATGTTTCCAAACCTAATTTCTCCAAACTTAATTCATGAGCATTCTCACTAGTCTAAGTTAACCAAGAATTCAAATTAAGAACATTATTGTTTTCCGCTTAGAGTTAATGATGTGCGAAAGTAAAGAACAAAAGGGATGAAATAGGCCCAATATTGGTTTGCAAAGGATAATGAAAGGGTAAGGCCATATGGGTATGTAAGCTTAGTGAAACAAAGGCCTCAATCACATAAGTGCATGCATACATCAAACAATGGAAATATAGAATCAAGTAAGACAAATATCATAATTTTAGAGAGAACAACACACACTAAAACAGAATATTGGTTGAGAAAATGCAACCAATCAAATGGGCTCAAAAAGCTCACAAGGTTTGTGTGTTTGAGCTCTAAACCATGTTCCAAAATAAATTTCTTTAAGCAAGTTCAATGAAAGTTTTAATTTAAATTCGTGAAAATCTGTAAAATAGTTTCTTGAAAAAGAATTCATCATTTCAACCAAGTAGTACATAAATGCAAGCAATAAACTACACATGCAATATATTATGCAATGCAACAACTAACTAACAAAGAAAATTAAACATTGGTGTTGGAAAGAAATTAGTTACATGTGGAAGTCGGTATCAACCTCCCCACACTTAAAAATTGCATCATCCTCGGTGCATGCAAAGATGTGCAGGTGGACGGGTGGCTACAACTGTTCTGCTTTCTCCAAAGATTGTGCGGCAGGACTTGTTTATCTACCCATTTAGAAGTGTTCCGTTTTCCTTCTTGGTGGCCATCCTGAAAGAAGAGAAAAAGGAAGAAGAATAACCACACACAAAGATATGAAAACAATAAAAATATAGGTGGGCTAATGCCAAATAATAATAAGGTTCTCAACTACATGGTAGCTACAACATGCAAGTGAGACGTCAAGTAAAAATATGAAGGCATATCATAACAACTAGATGCAAGAGGGATAAAAGCATGCGAGTAACAAGCATAAGAAGAATAGCTCAAGCATCAATATTAAAAACAAGAAGTAAGGTAATCAATCCAAGTGTATAAGAGATCCAAAATAGAATGTCAATTGTCAAAGCACACCTCATGACACAAACATGTTGAGAAATATCAAAATAATCCACCAAATAAAATTCCAACACCAACATAAAAATGCAAGAAAAGAAAAGAAATAAAAAGGAATTACAAATAACAGAATTAATATGCAATTAAAAAAATAAAAAAATTTCAAATTTAAGAAACTGAAGAAAAATTAAAGAGTAGAAAAAAGTAAGAAGAAGAAACCTTGAAAAGAAGATGAAAGGAGGGAGATAAATGGGAATAAGAATGAAATAGGAGGGGTAGGAAGGGAAGAAGAAAAGGAAAGAAAATTGTAGCTGCCAGAGTTGGTGGTGGAAGGGGAAAAAGAAAGAAGGAAGAAGTAAGAAGAAAGAAAGAAGAGAGAATAATTAGGATTGGAAAAAGGAAAAGGGGATTAGAAAGGAGGGGGTCTGGGCGGCGCGCTGGTTTAATTGGATTCATGCTGCAACGTGTGCGCATCACCCACGCATACGCGTGGGTAAGCAGAACTCTAAGTGATGCGTAAGCATCGGTCATGCGTACGCGTGACCACTCGTTGTGCCAGACACACGATTCCAGCATAGGGGCGGCACAATTCTCTATTCAATGCACCAACTTACGCTGATTTATCATACCACGCGTACGCGTCGGTGAAGTACACGCGTGGAACCCCAAAATTGCTATTGATACGTATGTGTGGACCACGCATACGCGTGGGGTGGTTTGTGTGCCAGGCACCCCTCCCGCACAGTTCTAACGTAACTCTCTGTTCAGCACTAACCTCCACATGACGCGTGCGCGTCATTGACGCGTGCGCGTCATTGACGCGTGCGCGTCATTGACGCTTACACGTCAGATGCACCTTTTTTTTAAATAAATAAACAAGCTATGAAATTAATGCCAACATAATTAAACAAGTAAAATCACAACTTAAACTGAATAAACCTAACTAAAATTAAAATTTCAACTTATTACCAATATAAATAAAAGAGAATATAGGAAGAAATTACCATGGTGGGGTGTCTCCCACCTAGCACTTTTAGTTAAAGTCCTTAAGTTGAACATTTGGTGAGCTCCTTGTCATGGTGGCTTGTGTTTGAACTCATCTTAAAACTTCCACCAACGCTTGAACTTCCAATAAGCTCCAACATTTCCAGGTGAATTCTCCAAGCCTTGATGAAGTTCTTCACAAGCTTTGAGCTCCCAAAGTTGATCCTCTTGTATGTCGGGATCCCAAATCTTGTTTCTACACTCGTCTTTAAGTTGATCATCATTGTTCCAACTGGGTGGCAAGCAGTCCGAATTCCCAGTGAAGTACCAAACTCTTTTCTTAGATCCAACCAAATTATTACCAGTCCAACTCTTGCATCTAGCCCTTGAAATCTCAACCTTGATGAGTCTTGATTTGCAACTCCAACCACTAAACATTCTTCTCTTACACTTAATGCCACAAAGCCTCCTAAGTTGGCCATCCGTTTCAATTATACCGTACTCAAGTGGGACATAAAATTAAGAGAGACAAGTTTTACCCACTCAAATGAAGGAGTAGATGACAACCTAGGTAGAAAACTCCCCAACGATCTTGACAAAGCAGATTCAACTCCCGTCCAACCTTGCCGAAGGACTTCCACCTTTTGAAGATTCTTCACTTTCAAGCTCTTCCTCACCAGACAAGCAAGTGGCACGCCCAGACACCCAAGACAGTAGCGTGGCATGCCTAAACAGCAATGTGGCACGCCCAGATAGTTTAATTACATGTCCATCATTCCAATACACACCCATAACCCATCCTACACACCAATTGAAGCCCATTCTCCGCTAAAAGATGTAATTTTGGTTAAGATTGTGGAAGATTCTATAAGATAGGATTTGATTTGAATTAGTTTTGATTAGGATTTGAATTATAATTATTAGTTATCTTATTCTTAATAAAAGATAAGATTTAGTTTTGAATTTGAATTTGAACGATTAGGTAAATCTAGGATTTAAATAAGTGAGATTGTTCACCGAGAAGGACATCCAGGGGGAAGATCTTTGAATCCCTCACGTATCTCTCTTCTTCTTCTTCTCTTTTGCTTTATTTTCAATTCACTATGAGTCACTAATCTCTCTGTCAAAGGGTTAAGAGCTCTGTTTATGTTTCTATGAATTATTAATCCAAGTTTTCTTCTATTTTAAAGTATTGCATTGATATGTTTTATGATTGAGCATTTTGTTCTTCATCCATAAAGGATTAGTAATGTTGACAGGTATGCTAATCCCGTTTTGAATTCGTTTACTGATTTGACAAAATTGATATTTGAATTATGCTTAAAAACTCTTTCACATGGCTTTCTAAATCGACTAGACATAGTGGTTTTCAAAGTGTGCAACACAATACATGATTTTTTATTACCCTAGTTTTGAATACATGATACATTAGGATCATTCTTGAAAATTGTGTTTTCTCATAAGATTCAATCGGACATAATTAGCTTGGATACGTGACATATAATCCACCTGAGAACTACTTTTGAATCTTATGAGGAACTGAATCGGTTTTTGCACATAACCTCTTTAATTAATCGATTGACCAAGACATTGGCGGTTGATTAATTGAAAAGAAACCAAGAAATCAAGACATTGAAAATTGGTTAACTAAGATTCGTCGTGATAAAATCTTTGCTTGCCTTAGAATAGAGAAAACAAAGTTTGATTTTTCTAAGGCTTTAAAAATCTTCAAAACTCTTGACTTCCCCATCAACGTTCACTGTCTCAAGCAATCTAACATTCAAGCCTTTCAAGTTTTCAGCAAGTTCTAACATTCATCAATTTCATGTTTTATTGATCTAATTAGTTGTTTAATAAATATTTTTGTTCTCAGTCTGTTAATCCTCATGGGAACGATATCCACTCACTGTGGTATTACTTGTGCAATTTGGTGGACTCGCCGGTATCCGTGAGCTTCACTTTTCGCTCATTAAGTTTTTTACGCCGTTGCCGTGGATTAATTGAGATTGACATTATACGTTGGGCTGAATTACTAAATTAGAATCCTTTATTTTTATTTTATTTTAAATTTTTATTTATTTTCTTTTATTGCTATTTTTTTCGTTGACATAAAATAAATTATATATTTTCTTCTCTGTTCTTTTTCTTTCCTTCATCCTTATTTTCTTTTTTCCACACAATGCTTTTAATCAAGTTTTGTTTTATGTATAAGAAAGTAATGGATCCCATAAATCCGATCCTTTCAATCAACAAGAGCATGTTTCAGCAAGTTTTCTTACTCACAGTACAAGTAGAACAATTGCAAGCTTCACAAGCCTTTTTTGCCTATGATTTTTCCAAATGAGCAGACATGGGTTATTCCTCAAAGTAGGGGAGTAACCCTTATCCCCTCAAACAGAGGAATTATCATGATGATGATTGGTTTGGCCAAGGCTAAGGATGCTCCAATTTCTTCCACCGACAGCAAGTGGAGTTAATGCAACTACAAAATTCTTTTGAGCTTACCGTAGAAAGTTTGTCTTAATCCACTAAAGAGTTTGTTCAAGAAACTCAAGATTTCATACAAGAAACAAGAACAAACTTTAAAAATCAAGAAATATCCTTTAATAATTTGGAGAAGCAATTGGAGTTAATTGCCAAGCAAGTGGTAGAGGAACAAGCAAATTCCTCTCTAAGAGAAACAATGCAAATTCCTACAGAAGAATGTGAGATAACTACTAAATTTATTCAAGAAGCTCAAAATTTCATGCAAGAAATAAGAACAAACTTTAATAATCAAGTAGTATTCATAAAAAATTTAGAGGTGCAAGTGAGACAAATTGCTAAGCAATTGGTAGAAAAACAAGGAAACTCCTCTCCAAGTGACACAGTGTCTAATCCTAGAGAGGAATGCAAGGCCACAAACCTGAGGAGTCCATACCCTAATGAATCAAAAGGTTTCATGAAGGTTAATATAATTGATCCATTGATCTAAGAAGCTCTTGATAAAGGAACCCTTCAAAAGTCTATACATACCCAAATTTTGAAAAACAGGAAAGGCTAGAAGAGGTGCAGTCAATAAAGGAACTCACTGAAATTTTTAATGTCACAGTGAAGGGAATTCCGGTGAGGTAAAAACAAAAGAAAAATTCTAATTTAGAGAATCAAGTAATTGGTTTATTGTCAATCTCAATTAATTCCTTGGCAACAATACCAAAAACTTGATGGAGAATTTCCAACACGGCAAGTGCACTGAATCATATCAAGTACTACCACGGTGGGTGGATATCATTCCCATGAAGATTAAAGGATTGAACAACAATGATTAATTGATTATTCTAATTAGACAAATCAAAATAAAGAGATCAGGGAAGTCAAACGTGTAAACAGAGAACAAAGTAAATAGCAGAGTAATGAATAAAAACAATGATGATGAGAATGTTAAGATTTTAAAGATCTTCCCTCTCTAAGAAAATAATCCTTGTATTATTTATTTGAGGTATGCAGAGATCAATTTACAATAAATAATAAATAATCAAATTCTAATTTCTTGGCAATTCAATTTCTCTTTAACCTAATTAATGGCTAATCCCTTAGTCAATTATTTAAGAAAGGAGGTGAAGCATACTTTTGATTTATATTCACATAAAATTTAAGAGTGATCCTAGGTTGAATTATATGTCACTTATTCAAGCTAGTTCTAATCCAATTGAAGATTATGAGAATTATAAAGTCGCACTATTTCTAATTAAATCAAAAAGTTATGTGAAAGAGTTTTCAAGCTAATTCCAATATTAAATTTCCAAAGTAACACTAGAATCCAAAACAGAGTTAGAATGTTTTTGATGAGCGGATAATTTATACGCTTTTTGGCATTGTTTTTAGGTAGTTTTTAGTAGGATCTAGCTACTTTTTAGTATATTTTTATTAGTTTTTAAGCAAAATTCACATTTTTGGACTTTACTATGAGTTTGTGTGTTTTTCTGTGACTTCAGGTATTTTCTGGCTGAAATTGAGGGACCTGAGCAAAAATCTGACTCTGAGGCTGAAAAAGGACTGCTGATGCTGTTGGATTCTGACCTCCCTGCACTCGAAATGGATTGTTTGGAGCTACAAAAACCCAAATGATGTGCGCTTAATTGCGTTGGAAAGTAGACATCCTGGGATTTCCAGCAATATATAATAGTCCATACTTTGCTCAAGTTTTGACGATGCAAACTGGTGTTCAAACGCCAACTTCCTGCCCTATTCTGGCGTTAAACGCCAGAAACAGGATAGAAGCTGCAGTTAAACGCCCAAACTGGCATAAAAATTGGTGTTTAACTCCAAGAAAAGTCTCTACACATGAAAGCTTCAATGCTCAGCCCAAGCACACACCAAGTGGGCCCGGAAGTGGATTTCTGCATCATTTACTTATTTTTGTAACCCTAGTAACTAGTTTAGTATAAATAGAACTTTTTACTATTGCACTCACATCTTTTGGATCTTTGACATCTTTTGATTATCCTTAGATCATCTTTGGAACATATTTCCTTAGGCTTGGAGGCTGGCCATTCGGCCATGCCTGGACCTTCATCACTTATGTATTTTCAACGGTGGAGTTTCTACACACCATAGATTAAGGTGTGGAGCTCTACTGTTCCTCGAGTATTAATGCAAAATACTATTGTTCTTTTATTCAATTTAAGCTTATTCTTATTCTAAGATGTTCACTCGCACTTCAACATGATGAATGTGATGATCCGTGACACTCATCACCATTCTTAATTTATGAACGCGTGCCTGACAACCACTTCTGTTCTACCTGCGAAAGCTAGAGTGTGTATCTCTTGGATTTCTAATCAACGATTCACATCGTTTCCCCTCTGACAATGGGGCATCTGAATTTGAGATTAGAACCTTCGTGGTATAGGCTAGAAACATTTGGCAGCATTCTTGAGATCCGGAAAGTCTAAACCTTGTCTGTGGTATTCCAAGTTGGATCTGGGAAGGGATGACTGTGACGAGCTTCAAACTCGCGACTGTGGGGCATAGTGACAGACGTAAAAGGATCATTGGATCTTATTCCGACATGATCGAGAACCGACAGCTGATTAGCCATGCGGTAGCTGTGCCTGGTATTTTTCATCCGAGACGAGAAATCCGACAGTTGATTAGCCGTACAGAAACCGTAGAGGACCATTTTCACTGAGAGGACATGAGGTAGCCATTGACATTGGTGATCCCTAACATACAGCTTGCCATGGAAAGGAATATGAACGATTGAATGAAGACAGTTGGAAAGCAGAGATTCAGAAGGAATAATGCATCTCCATACGCTTATCTGAAATTCCCACCAATGAATTACATAAGTATCTCTATCTTTATTTTATGTTTATTTATCTTTTAGTTATCAAAACTCTATAACCATATGAATTTTCCTGACTGAGATTTACAAGATGACCATAGCTTGCTTCAAGCCGACAATCTTCGTGGGATCGACCCTTACTCACGTAAGGTATTACTTGGACGACCCAGTGCACTTGCTGGTCAGCTGTGCGAAGTTGTGAAGAGATGTGTGAATCATGGTATTGTGCACCAAGTTTTTGGAGCCATGCCTAGTGATAACAATTTCGTGCACCAAGTTTTTGGCGCCGTTGCCGGGGATTATTCGAGTTTGGACAACTGACGGTTCATCTTGTTGCTCAGATTAGGTAATTTTCTTCTTGTTTCAACCATTATTTTATTTTCAAAAAGTTTTCAAAAATCTTTCAAAAAATTTTTTCTTCTTTTTCGTCTTTTCAAAATAATTTTTAAAAAATCCAAAAAAAAATTTAATAAAATCATAAAAACAAAAAGAATTTTGTGTTTCTTGTTTGAGTCTAGTGTCAATTTTTAAGTTTGGTGTCAATTACATGTTTTAATTTTTCTAAAAAAAAATTTTCGAAAATTCATGCATGTGTTCTTCATGATCTTCAAGTTGTTCATAATGAGTCTCCTTATTTGATCTTCATATTTTCTTGTTTTGTGTCTTCTCTTTTTTTTTCATATGAATTTTAGAATTATTAGTGTCTAAACATTAAAAATTTTTAAGTTTGATGTCTTGCATGTTTTTTTTGAAAATTTTTTAAAAATAAGTTCTTGATGTTCATCATGATCTTCAAAGTGTTTTTGGTGTTCATCTTGACATTCATAGTGTTCTTGCATGCATCATTTGTTTTAATCCAAAATTTTTATGTGTTGAGTCAATTTGTGGTTTTTCTCTTTCCTCATTAAATTCAAAAAAATAAAAAAAAATATATTTTCCTTATTTCACTCATAAATTTCGAAATCTTTGGGTTGACTTAGTCAAAATTTTTTAAAATAAGTTATTTTTTGTTAGTCAAGTCAAGATTTCAATTTCAAAAATTTATCTTTTCAAAATATTTTTCAAAATCAAATCTTTTTCATTTTTTCCTTTGTTTTTTGAAAATTTTCAAAAATCTTTTTCAAAACTTTTCAAAATCGTTTTCCTATTTTTACATCATATTTTTCAAAATTAATACTAACAATAAGTGTTTTGATTCAAAAATTTCAAGTTTGTTGCTTTCTTGTTAAGAAAGATTCAATATTTGAATTTTAGAATCATATTTTTTAGTTTCTTGTTGGTCAAGTCATCATTTTTAAAAATTAAATCTTTTTCAAAATAAATTTCAATCATATTTTTTCAATCATATCTTTTTCAAATCATATCTTTTTTAATCAAATCTTTTTCAATCATATCTTTTTTTTTTAAATTTTGATTTCAAAAATCTTTCTAACTTCTTATTTTTTCAAAATTGATTTTCAAATCTTTTTCAATTAACTAATTGACTTTTTGTTTATTTTACTATTTCTTATCTTTTTTAAAACCACCTAACTACTTTTCTCTCTGTAATTTTTGAAAATCACCTTCTTCTTTTTCAAAAATCTTTTTATTTGGCTAATTTTTTTAACTTTTAATTTTATTCCTTTTCTTAATTTTTGAATACCAACTAATTTTGAAATAAAAACAAAAATATTTTCCTTTTCCTTTTAATTATTTTCGAAAACTCTCTCTCTCATATTCTTCTATTTATTTATTTAATCACTAACACTCTTCTCTTCTTCTTATAATTCGAACCCTCTCTCCCTCTCTGTGTTCGAATTCTTCTTCTTCCTTCTTCATTTTTATTCTTCTTCTCTTCTACTTACATAAAGGAACCTCTATATCTAGGTAAAGAGGATCCCTATTATTTTCTGTTCTCTTCTTTTTTATATGAGCAGGAGCAAGGATAAGAACATTCTTGTTGAAGCTGACCCTAAACCTAAAAGGACTCGGAAGAAGAAGCTAAGAGAAGTTAAAGCACAACAATCCAGAGAAAACCTTACAGAGAATCTTGAAAAAGAAGTAATGGCCGAACCCAACAACAATAACAATGTAAGGAAGGTGCTTGGTGATTTTACTACACCAACTTCCAACTTCCATAGAAGAAGCATCTCAATCCTTGCTATTAGAGCAAACAATTTTGAGCTTAAGCCTTGATGGAGTGCAGAAGCTGGTGAATTAAAAAATTATTAAAATGGTTACGTTGCAAGTATAGTTCTTAACTCACCGAAAATCTACCTATCAATTTAGAAATGTGTCACTGAAAGTTTAAATTAAAATTACTGGGAGTTTTAAGTCCCAGGTCGTCTCCCAACAAGTTGCAGAAAAATGTGTTGTTTTATTAATCAGATATTCCAAAAAGAGTTGAGCTAAGTAAATTGGGATTTAAATTGAGAAATTTTAAATAATAAAAATAAGAGGCCTTGACTGGGAATTGATTGGTTAGAATCTCTATCATTGATGGTGTGATTGTAAGATTAATTTATAATTAATAGTTGTTCTGTTTGGTTATCCCTTACTAGGTAAGAAAAAGTCAAACAAGTGGAAATGCCAGATCTGTTCACAAGTTGCAACCCACGTAGTTCAAAGGGATTGGCGTCGGTGACAGGATAGCAATCCAACATTCAACTCAATTACAAATTTTTCTTTCAATCCTTCCAACTCAAGAGTTCATTTTAATCAACTCCCCATCAAGTAATGAAATTACTCACGCGTTGCAAATAAAGAATCCATGGCACATGAAAGAGAATTAAAAGAAGACATGATTATTGGAATGGAATTTAAATTAAAAAGAAATAATCCTTGCATTAATTAATCATAAAAATATCTTAATGACAAAATTGAACATAACAAAGAACATGGAAGAATAAAACCAAGTTAAGAGAACAAACTAGAGTGATGAAGTCTTGATGAGGAAAATAACTCTTCCCAATATTCCAATGCTAAGATCAATTGAAAATTAAAATTCAAAAAACTAGAGAGAAAAACCTAAGAGAGCGAAAAACTAGATCTAAAACTACTTAATGAATGTGTCTCTTGTTTCTGCATATTCTCTGACTCTAGTCTGCTGTTCCGGGCCGAAAACTGGGCCGAAATAGGGTCCAAAGTCGCTGGTTTCAGATTCTACAGTTTATGCAGATCGCGCATGTCACGCGATCGCGTCGTCCATGCGGACGCGTCGCTGGCGCTTTTCCTCTTCACGCGTTCGCGTCGTCCACGCTACCGCGTTGCTTGTGCTTTCCAATCCGCGCGGTCGCGCAAGCCATGCGGCCGCGTCACTGCGATTTGCGCTCCTTCGCGTGGTCGCGTGAGCCATGCGACCGCGTCACTTTTCGCTGGTTATCTCCTCAAACTCTTGTGTTCCTTCCATTTTTGCTAGCTTCCTCTCCAATCTCCGTCTCATTCATGCCCTAAAAGCCTGAAACGCTTGACACACAGATTACGGCATCGAATGGAATAAAGGAGAATTAAAATTAAATAATTAAAGTCTCTAGGACGCAATTTTCAAACATGTAATAAATTCAGGAAGGAAATCTAAATGCATGCTAAATTGATGAATAAGTGGGTAAGGATAACGACAAAACCACACAATTAAACACAATATAAACTATAAAATAGTGGTTTATCAACATCCCCACACTTAAACATTAGCATGTCCTCATGCTAAATTGAAGGAGACAAAGAAATAAGTATGAACATGCAGAAACTCATGAAATGCAATGCAATCCTACATACATAAATAAATGCAACTATATGATTATTATCCACTTGATCAAAAGTAAATAAGCCCTTCAAAATAATTACAAATCAAATTCCACTAATTCTATCATCATATGATAAAACCGATAAAGGTGCAAGAAGATAGCTTATGAAGGCTGGAAACATGAAAATTCAAGCATTGAACCCTCACTGATAATGTATGTATGCTCTAATCTCTAGTGTATAGGGTAATCACTCTATTCTTCTCTAGTCATGCTTTCTAACTTTTGTTTTTCTCCTAACCAATCAACAACAGTTAATATACCAATGCAAACATCATGAGGTCTTTTCAGGGTTGTAATGGGGCCAGGGTGCAGGTAAGGATATACATATGGCTAAGTGAGCTTTATAAATTGAATCTTTAATTAACCTAAGCTCTCACCTAATATACATATATTCTATATGCTTTTAAATTCATGCCTAGTTACCCATAATTCCCTTTTTCAACCCATACTCATGTTTCAACCTTGTATTTTAATTCTATCATATGTGCATTGATCTTTGAATTCTGAATTTAACATTGGGGTAATTTTGTCCCCTTATTTATTGAATATTTTTATTTTATTTTTTTTGAATAAATAAAGCTTATCAATGCACATAGATTTTTCATTCTTATATTTTCACATGAGCGGGTATCCAAATTCCCTTTAAATTTTCATGACACACTCCCTTAACAACTTCTGTTCCCACAATTTCCCATACTTAACTAGCACACACAATTCTATCTTAAGCTAACCAAAGATTCAATTTGGGATATGCAATTGTTTTTCAGCTTAAGGTTAGTAATGTGGTGAAATATAGAACAAATGGGATTTTAAAAGCTCAAAGTGGTTAACAAGGGTAATTGAAAAGGGTAGGCTTGATTTGGATAAGTGAGTTTAAACAAATAATGGCCTCAATCATGTGCAAGCATGTAAATATAATAAATATTGGACATATAAGATAAAACAAAATATAGATTACAATCATAAAAAAGTAAACACACAAGAATAAAATAATTATGGTTAAATAGTGTAACCATACATAAAGGCTCAAATCTTTCACAGGTTGTGTGTTCTTTAGCTCAAACACCATGTTCCAAATACAACTCAAGCATATTTATCATAAAAACTTTGAAAAAAATTAGTGAAATTTTGTTCCAAAGATAGATTTTTTTAAAAGAAACTTATTGTCTTTTCAATCAAGTAGAACATGCATGCAACTATCCTAACCTATGCAATTTATTCTATTCTATAAAAGAAAGAAAAAATCTAACTAAAATATCCTAATTATTGGTGTCAGGGAAGAGAATTTACCTCCGGAAGTCAGGTACTGACCGACCTCCCCACACTTAAGGCTTTGCACCGTCCTCGGTGCCATCTGTCAGGAACAGGGGTGGGCTGGTGGCAGTATCTTCACAATCGGGACCAGTATGGCTCCCGGTGCTGGTAGAAGAAGTGGAGTCCGGGGTGTCTGAGTCTCTGAAGCGTCCCTTGAGTAGCTCCTTGAGGTGTTTGAATCGGCGCTCGTTACGGCGCTCTCTCATCTTTGCTTTTTGTTCATGCCGATCCAACTTTTTAAGTATCTGCTGGAGCACTTTCTCAGTGGTAGATGCTTGTGGTGTTGAAGAAGGAATATCTTCAACCGGCTCAGTAGGCTGGCTTGTAGTAGCGGCCGAAACTCTGAGGTATTTCCCGTTAGGGACATATTGATCATCCCGTGGAAGCATGGCTTTGGTGTCCCCAGCTCTACAGGAGACTCCGGCTGTTGAGACAAGATTTGAGACCAAGGCGGGGAAAGGTAAGTTGCCCGCGATTTGTACATGCTCTATAGTATTCTGGATGTGTCTTGAGAGATTCAGAGGTTGGTCTGTAAGGATGCACCATAGTAGAACAGCCGTGTCCGCAGTAAAGGAGGACTCATGAGTGCTCGAAAAGACGTAATGGGATATGATATGTGCCCATACGCGAGCCTCCAAGGTAAGTGCGGAAGCCAAGATTCCCTTAGGGCGGTTGCGGTGGTATTCGTAGATCCAACGGCTGCCAGCTAAAGCGATGACTCTGAGAACAGAGTCCCAGTCAAATTAGTATTTCTGGCGTTGAAGGGTGGCTTCTTGAAAAGCGTCCAATCCTGCTGGAATAGGGGGAAGACTCAGAACTTGCTAAATGACCTCTTCTGTGATGGGGACTTATTTCTGCCGGACATAAACAGACTGCAGGGTCGGTATGTAGAAGTTGGAGTAGAACTCAACTACCCAAGAAAGATTGACCTGCCTTGGCTATCTCCGTAGGAAACCCCATTGTCTTCGCTCAATTTGCGGCTCAACAAAGGTGGCAATATTGGGCGGGAGGATGAGAAGGTATTCATTGTTATAGTTCCTTTCTGCTAGGATAGGGAACATCTGCTCACAGTAGTGATTGGAAAATCGCACAGTGTCCTTTGCTGGAAAGGCTTTCTCTTTGTTGTCAACCTTTATTATCCTCTTAACTCATTTTGTTGAGGGCTTGACTACGGTTGAAGAAGGCTCTGCCACTAATGCTCTTTTAGTGCCTCTTCTTGCTGGTGGTTTGGAAGTAGCTTTCTCTGATCCTTTCTTGGTGGCCATCCTGAAAGAAGGGATGAGAAAGGAAATTAAATTCAAAGGGATAGAGCAAGGAAGAGGGTATTACAAGTGATAGTCAATGCACAATAAAGATAAATGGCACTAACACATGGTCTGGAATACATGTGAAAAGCTCATCAATGGAAATATAGCAAGTGCATGTAGGACAATGGAATGCAAGAGGTGTATTGGCATGCAGGAAAAGGCATGAGTAGCATATATCAAACATTTAATGTCCAAGTGAGGTTACCATTTGTAACAAACTAACTATCACGTTTGTATTGACAATTAAATTTAATTAATAAAATATGAAAGGGAATTTGTGAAAAGCAAGCATTGCAGAGTAGAGTAAAGTAATGTAGAAAAGTGCATAGTGCTATATGGGCTTTTTCACAAACACATGGCATGCATGGTAAACAAGATATAAAAAGTATGAAATTGAACATGCAAGCAATCCCTTAAATAGGAGAAAAATAATTGTCAAACAATTTGCAATAATCCACAAGCATATAATGAGGAATGATGACTCAAAAGGTTTCTAACACCATGTAAAAGAAGTAGAAGGAAAAATAAAGATGTGAAAAGAAAAAGAAAAGAAAAAGAAAATAATAATATATATACATACTATAATAAGAATGATAGAAAAGAGAAGAAGAAAGAAGAAGGTAAAACCTTGTTAATGGTGGTGAGAGAGAGAGAAAGTGAAAGGTGAGGTAGAAGGGGAAAGGGTGAAAGAAGAAAGAAGGGGGAAAAGAAAAAGTAGGGTTTGGAAAAGAGAAAGATAAGATAATTTGGCTGATTGGGTGGAGCTGTGCGGCGCATGCGATGCGGCCGCGGAAGGCACGCGTTCGCGTGGATGCGCATCAGGAAGGGGGACGCGATCGCGTCGGTCACGCGGTCGCGTGACTTGCATTGTGCTGCTGGCGCGAGTGCAGCCTCGCTCCAGCACAACTCTCTGTTCAATATAATTCAATTGCCAAATTAAGGTGACGCGATCGCGTGGGTAATACGATCGCGTGAGTGTGCATCAGAAGTTAATTGACGCGGCCGCATCGGCGACGCGGTCGCGTGACCAGGATTGTGCTTCCAGCACCAATTCAGCACCACTCTCGCACAATATAGCATTGTGCACCCTTTTACGTTGAAAATGCAGGGCACGCGGCCGCATGGAGCATGCGGTCGCGTGGGAGGCCATGATTTCCATGCGACGCGGTCGCGTCACCGACGCAGTCACGTGGAGTAAATTGTGCCTCTGGCACGACTCCAGCGTTGCTCCTGCGAAACTTTCTGTTCATGTTTATTTTTCTTCACTCCCCCTGCCACGCAGACGCGTCGCGCGGCAAAATTTTTTTTTTTAAGAAAGATAAAGACATGTAATTGAAAGAGTACGAAAGCACTAATAAGGAGAAGAGTTATTTAAAGAAGAAAAACTAAAAGTAAAGAAAAGAACGATCATACCGCGGTGGGTTGTCTCCCACCAAGCACTTTGCTTTAACGTCCGTAAGTTGGACGCTCTACTAGCTCAATCTATTGCTATGTAAGGATCTTCCAGGCGGAAGATCTCAAGCTCCTTGCTCTTCTGCACCTTCTCACCATGGTATAGCTTCAGATGGTGTCCATTGACTTTAATAAGTCCAGAACTTGAAGGATGGCTTAGGTGATAAACTTCGTACGGTTCAACCTTCTCTATTCTGTATGGACCTTCCCATTTTTATCTCAACTTGCCGGGCATGAGCCTCAATCGAGATTTGTAAAGGAGAACAAAATCTCCAGGTTGAAACTCTCTCTTCTTGATGTTTTGATCATGCACAGCTTTCATCTTTTCCTTGTATATTCTGGAGTTTTCATAAGCTTCTAGGCGAAGGTTCTCCAGTTCCTGCAGTTGTAACTTCCTTTCAGCTCCAGCATTCTCAATCCCCATGTTGCACTCTTTAACTGCCCAGAAGGCTTTGTGTTCGATTTCAACTGGGAGATGACAAGCTTTTCCATAAACTAAGCGGAAGGGACTCATCCCAATGGGTGTCTTGTATGCTGTTCTATATGCCCACAGTGCATCTTGTAGTCTGGTGCTCCAGTCTTTTCTGTGAGGCTTTACTATCTTTTGCAAGATACGTTTAATTTCTCTGTTTGACACCTCGGCTTGCCCAATAGTTTGGGGATGGTAAGCTTTTGCAACTTTATGGATTATCCCATGCTTCTTCATCAATCCTGTTAGTCTCCTGTTACAAAAATGGGTGCCCTGATCGCTCACGATCGCTCGTGGTGATCCAAAGCGGCATATAATATGATTTCTCACAAAGGAAACAACAGTGTTAGCATCATCAGTGCGGGTAGGAATTGCTTCCACCCATTTGGAAACATAATCTACAACTAACAATATATAAAAATATCCACTAGAATTTGGAAATGGACCAATGAAGTCAATGCCCCAAACATCAAAAATTTCACAGAAAAGCATATATTGTTGAGACATCTCATCCCTCTTGGATATGTTACCAAATTTCTAGCATGGGTGACAAGATTTACAAAACTCAGTAGCATCTCTAAAAAGAGTAGGCCACCAGAATCCACAGTCTAAGATTTTTCTAGCTGTTCGTTGAGGGCCAAAATGTCCTCCACTTTCAGATGAGTGACAGGCTTCTAAAATAGACTGGAATTTTGATTGAGGTATACAACGTCTAATTATCTGGTCAGCGCCACATCTCCATAAATATGGGTCATCCCATATATAATATTTAGACTCGCTTTTTAGCTTGTCTCTTTGATGTTTAGAAAAATGTGGAGGAAATGTGCGGCTAACTAAATAATTAGCAACAGGTGCATACCAAGGGACTACTTCAGATACTGCTTGCAGGTTGTCAAAAGGAAAATTATCATCTATAGGAGTAGAATCATCCTTAATATGTTCAAGGCGACTCAAGTGGTCTGCAACTAAATTTTGATTACCACTCCTATCCTTGATTTCTAAATCAAACTCTTGTAACAACATTATCCAACGTATAAATCTTGGTTTGGATTCCTTTTTAGCCAATAGATACTTTAGAGCTGCATGGTCCGAATACACTACTACTCTAGTACCAAGTAAATAAGCCCGGAATTTATCCAGAGCAAAAACAATAGCGAGTAGCTCTTTCTCAGTAGTGGTATAATTGGACTGGGCAGTGTCTAAAGTCTTAGACGCATAGGCAATAACAAAAGGATTTTTTCCTTCACGTTGAGCCAGTGCTGCTCCTACTGTATGGTTGGAAGCATCGCACATGATTTCAAATGGCTGGCTCCAATCGGGTCCTCTCACAGTTGGAGCTTGAGTTAGAGCAGTTTTTAGCTTATCAAATGCTTGTTTGCAATCCTCACTGAACTCGAACTCAATATCCTTTTGTAGTAATCTGGATAAGGGAAGTGCCACCTTACTAAAGTCCTTAATAAATCTCCTGTAGAAACCTGCATGGCCAAGGAACGAACGGACTTCCCTCACAGAAGAGGGGTAAGGTAAACTAGAAATACATTCACCTTTGCTGGGTCTACAGAAATGCCATTATTAGATACCACATGTCCCAATACAATCCCTTGCTTTACTATAAAGTGGCATTTTTCGAAATTCAATACAAGGTTTGTATTAATACATCTATCTAATACTCTAGATAATCCATCTAAGCAAAGGTTAAAGGAATCACCATAAATGCTAAAATCGTCCATAAAAACTTCCATACAGTCCTTAATAAGATTAGAGAAAAGACTCATCATGCACCTTTGGAAAGTAGCTGGTGCATTGCACAAGCCAAAGGACATTCTTTTATAAGCATAGGTCCCAAAAGGACATGTAAAAGTAGTCTTTTCCTGATCTTCAGGAGCTATATGAATCTGGAAATAACCTGTGTAACTATCTAAAAAGCAATAATGTGATTTACCTAACAGGGAATCCAGCATTTGATCAATGAATGGAAGTGGATAGTGATCCTTACGAGTAGCTTGGTTGAGACGTCTGTAATCAATGCAGACTCTCCAAGCATTCTGAACTCTAGCTGCTATGAGCTCTCCATGCTCATTTTTCACTGTAGTGACTCCGGACTTCTTGGGCACCACTTGCACTGGGCTTACCCATTCACTGTCTGAAATGGGATATATGATACCGGCCTCCAATAGTCTGGTCATTTTCTTTTTGACAACTTCCAAGATGGTGGGATTTAATCTTCTTTGTGGTTGACGGACAGGTCTTGCTCCCTCTTCTAAAAATATTCTGTGCTCGCATATTTGAGGGTTGATTCCCATTGTGTCTACCAAACTCCACCCTATTACCTTCTTATGCTTCCTCAACACATCAAGTAGCTATTCTTCTTGTTGAGAAGTCAGTTCTCTTGCAATAATAACCGGAAGCTTCTGCTCATCCTCAAGGTAAGCATATTTGAGATGTGGAGAGAGAGGTTTCAATTCTAACTTTTGATCATGGACAGGCTCTGGGTTATCTGGGGCTTGTGAAAATGGCGAAGTGTCCTCATTGTCAGTTAAGAAGGTCCCCACACTTGGACCTTGTCCAGTGTGCCTCTCTTCAAACTCTTCCTTTTGAACTTCAGCCACACTTTCGTCTATGACATCACACTGGAAGATAGAACGATCTTCTGGGGGGTTGTCAATGACTCCATTCAGATTGAAGATCACTATGCGGCCATCTATTTCAAAGGAGTATGTCCCTGAAAAAGCATCCAATTTGAATTTTGATGTCTTCAGGAATGGTCTTCCAAGTAGGATTGATGATGGCTTATCTGAATCATTATGGGGCATCTCCAAGATATAAAAATCAGTGGGAAATGTGAGCCCTTTAATGTTCACCAAAACATCTTCAGCAACTCCAGCAACTGTAATAATGCTTTTATCTGCTAACATAAAACGAGCTGCCGACCTTTTTAAGGGAGGGAGCCTTAAAACATCATATATAGACAAAGGCATTATACTGACACATGCTCCTAAGTCACACATGCAATCATAAATTACTACACCACCAATAGTATAAATAACTATGCAAGGACCTGGATCACTACATTTTTCAGGTAATCCTCCCATTAAAGCAGATATAGAACTACCTAAAGGAATAGTTTCTAATTCAGTAATTTTATCCTTATGGATACATAAGTCTTTTAGAAACTTTGCATATTTAGGTACCTGCTGAATAACATCAAAAAGGGGAACAGTTACCTCAACCTTTTTGAATATTTCTACCATTTTAGGATCAGGTTCCAGCTGCTTCCTAGGCTTCCTTGCAAGTTGTGGAAATGGAATGAGAGTAGTGTTTTCTGTGGTGCCTGCACCTTTTTGTGCCTCTTCCTGTGGTTGAGCTATCTCTTCTTCGGCTATGTCCTGTATATCCTCTTCCTCTTCAACATCTTCGATTTCTACCGCCTCTTCAGCTGAGGTGTATTCTGGTGAGCTTGGTTCTTCCTGATTCCTCTCCTGCAGTGTGGTTCCGGACCTCAGGGTGATGGCATTAATTCCTCCCTTTGGATTGGGTAATGGTTGAGAGGGGATTCCAGTGGTGCTTGAAGGTTGGTTACTGGAATTTTGTGCTGAACCAAGTTGTGTCATAAAAGCCTGTAGAGTAGAGGTAAAACCATTTAGACTAGCGTTAATACTGTTCACGATGGTATTTTCCATGACCAGTTGTCTTTTCTCAAAAGCTTGTAATAATTCTTCATTGGAAGATACAGAAGAATGAGTAAATTGAGAGGTTTGCTGCTGATTGTTCAGTGGTCCTTGGTTTTGCCTCAGGTGAGGTGCTCGGTATGGTTGATTTTGCTGCCTGTTGTTGTAATTATTCCACCTCTAATTTCCCTGATTATCTCTGCCTCCCTTATTATTGTTATCCCTCCAATTCTGGTTTGAATTGTCCTGCCATCCATGGTAATTATTTCCACTTTGATTGTACCCTTGGTTGGGGCGGTCATAGAAGTTGTGAGTGGATGCCACCATGTTGTCTTCTTGTTGGAGCTGCGGGCATTCATTAGTGTAATGGCTGTAATCAGCACAAATTCCACAAATTCTTTGTGGAACTAGTTGTTGGTTTTGCTGCGGTTGAGTTTGCTGAGCTTGTTGATTTAACTGCATTTGCTTCAGTAGGTTGGTCATTTCACAGATGCTTCGATTTAGAGCAGCAGTTTCTATGCCAGAAGATACTTCTGCAACGGCCCTTGACCTTGCTTCTGTCTGTGGTTCCGAGCAGATTCAGCTAAATCACTGATCAATTGCCAAGCTTCATCAGTGGTCTTATACTTCTTCATAGACCCATTGCTGGCACTTTCCAATGTGGTCTTATCTTGGGGTCTCATACCTTGTGTGACATAGCTGAGTAGCACGATCTTGTCAATCATGTGGTGGGGGCATGCTTCCAGAAGATTATTGAGCGCTCCCAGTATTCAAAGAGAGTCTCATTGTCATCCTGAACAATTGTAGAGATATCCTTCCTCAGTTTATCAGTAACTTCAGATGGGAAGAATTTCTCCAGGAACTCCTTTCTGAGAGTATCCCAGTTGGATACGTTTGTTAGAGGTTGAGTGTAGTAC
The DNA here is from genome assembly GCF_003086295.3 of Arachis hypogaea. Lineage (NCBI taxonomy): Eukaryota > Viridiplantae > Streptophyta > Magnoliopsida > Fabales > Fabaceae > Arachis > Arachis hypogaea. The sequence goes on from NC_092038.1 coordinate 105,764,034, forward strand.
CACTCTCTTGCTTTTCCCTCAAGAGAGAACGGAAAAGCTTTCAGCAGAATTGAAGTTTCATCAGCGCCATCATGCCTGACAGTAGAACAGGCTGCCTGGAAATCTCTCAAGTGCTTGATAGGCTCTTGAGCAGGTAGGCCATGAAACTTCGGCATCAAATTTAGCAGTGCGGTCTTTATTTCAAAATCCGTAGCTACCGCTGGATGATGCGCTTGAAATGGTTGCAGTGTAAAATCAGGAGCTCCTTCCTCCTGAATGGTAATTCTTCTAGCTGCCATGTTTTCTGCACGTAAAACAACAAAAACAGTAGAACGGGGCTGGTTTCTTCCTCAGATTCACTTTCAGATCTGCCCTCAGAGCGGACTAACCTACGCTGTTCTCGCCTTATTCGTGAAATTGTTCTTTCAATTTCAGGATCGAATATTAGCAAGCACGGATCAGGAAGTGAACGTGTCATTTGACAGAAGAAATACGCAGCTCATAGTAGCAAAATTAAAGAAAATGCAAATAAATAAATTCTAATTAATAAAATAAGCACTCTATTGCAACTCCCCGGCAACGGCGCCAAAAATTGATGGAGTGCAGAAGCTGGTGAATTAAAAATTTATTAAAATGGTTACGTTGCAAGTATAGTTCTTAACTCACCAAAAATCTGCCTATCAATTTAGAAATGTGTCACTGAAAGTTTAAATTAAAATTACTGGGAGTTTAAAGTCCCAGGTCGTCTCTCAACGAGTTGCAGAAAAATGTGCTGTTTTATTAATCAGATATTCCAAAAAGAGTTGAGCTAAGTAAATTGGGATTTAAATTGAGAAATTTTAAATAATAAAAATAAGAGGCCTTGACTGGGAATTGATTGGTTAGAATCTCTATCATTGATGGTGTGATTGTAAGATTAATTTATAATTAATAGTTGTTTTGTTTGGTTATCCCTTACTAGGTAAGAGAAAGTCAAACAAGTAGAAATGCCAGATCTGTTCACAAGTTGCAACCCACTTAGTTCAAAGGGATTGGCGTCGGTGACAGGATAGCAATCCAACATTCAACCCAATTACAAATTTTTCTTTCAATCCTTCTAACTCAAGAGTTCCTTTTAATCAACTCCCCATCAAGTAATGAAACTACTCACGCATTGCAAATAAAGAATCCATGGCACATGAAAGAGAATTAAAAGAAGACATGATTATTGGAATGGAATTTAAATTAAAAAGAAATAATCCTTGCATTAATTAATCATAAAAATATCTGAATGACAAAATGGAACATAACAAAGAACATGGAAGAATAAAACCAAGTTAAGAGAACAAACTAGAGTAATGAAGTCTTGATGAGGAAAATAACTCTTCCCAATATTCCAATGCTAAGATCAGTTGAAAATTAAAATTCTAAAAACTAGAGAGAAAAACCTAAGAGAGTGAAAAACTAGATCTAAAACTACTTAATGAATGTGTCTCTTGTTTCTGCATATTCTCTGACTCTAGTCTGCTGTTCCGGGCCGAAAACTGGGCCGAAATAGGGTCCAAAGTCGCTGGTTTTAGATTCTGCAGTTTATGCAAATCGCGCATGTCACGCGATCGCGTCGTCCATGCGGACGCGTCGCTGGCGCTTTTCCTCTTCACGCGTTCACGTCGTCCACGCTACCGCGTTGCTTGTGCTTTCCAATCTGCGCGGCCGCGCAAGCCATGCGGCCGCGTCACTGCGATTTGCGCTCCTTCGCGCGGTCGCGTGAGCCATGCGACCGCGTCACTTTTCACTGGTTATCTCCTCAAACTCTTGTATTCCTTCCATTTTTGCTAGCTTCCTCTCCAATCTCCGTCTCATTCATGCCCAATAAAGCCTGAAACGCTTGACACACAGATTACGGCATCAAATGGAATAAAGGAGAATTAAAATTAAATAATTAAAGTCTCTAGGAAGCAATTTTCATACATGTAATAAATTCAGGAAGGAAATCTAAATGCATGCTAAATTGATGAATAAGTGGGTAAGGATCACGACAAAACCACACAATTAAACACAATATAAACTATAAAATAGTGGTTTATCAAGCCTCAATTAGTTTCTCTGATGCAACAGAATTGCAAGTTTTATGGACTTCCATCAGAAGATCTTTTTCAGTTCTTAACTGAATTCTTGCAGATCTGTGATACTGTTAAGACCAATGGAGTTGATCCTGAGGTCTACAAGCTTATGCTTTTTCCTTTTGCTGTAAGAGACAGAGCTAGAATATGGTTGGACTCTCAACCTAGAGATAGTCTGAACTCTTGGGATAAGCTGGTCACGACTTTCTTAGCCAAATTCTTTCCTCCTCAAAAGCTGAGTAAGCTTAGAGTGGATGTTCAAACCTTCAGGCAGAAAGAAGGTGAATCCCTCTATGAAGCTCGGAAAAGATACAAGCAACTAACCAAAAAGTGTCCTTCTGACATACTCTCAGAATGGACCATCCTGGATATATTCTATGATGGTCTGTCTGAATTGTCTAAGATGTCATTGGACTATTCTGCAGGTGGATCTATTCACCTAAAGAAAACACCTGCAAAAGCTCAGGAACTCATTGAAATGGTTGCAAATAACCAGTTCATGTACACCTCTGAAAGGAATCCTGTGAGTAATGGGACACCTCAGAGGAAGGGAGTTCTTGAAATTGATGCTCTAAATGTCATATTGGCTCAGAACAAAATGTTGACTCAACAAGTCAATATGATTTCTCAGAGTCTGAATGGATTGCAAAATGCATCCAATAGTACTAAAGAAGCATCTTTTGAAGAAGAAGCTTATGATCTTGAGAACCCTGCAATAGTAGAGGTGAATTATATGGGTGAAGCCTATGGAAACACCTATAATCCCTCATGGAGAAATCATCCAAATTTCTCATGGAAGGATCAACAAAAGCCTCAACAAGGCTTTAACAATAATAATGGTGGAAGAAACAGGTTTAGCAATGGCAAGCCTTTTCCATAATCCTCTCAGCAACAGATAGAGAATTCTGAGCAGAACCCATCTAGCTTAGCAAATATAGTCTCTGATCTATCTAAGGCCACTCTCAGTTTCATGAATGAAACAAGGTCCTCCATCAGAAACTTGGAGGCACAAGTGGGTCAGCTGAGTAAAAGGGTTACTGAAACTCCTCCTAGCACTCTCCCAAGCAATACAAAAGAGAATCCCAAAAGAGAGTGCAAGGCCATAACCGTGACCAACATGGCCGAACCTAGAGAGAGTGAAAAGGCAGTGATTCTGACGTTAGGATTTTTGCTAGTAAAGAATTTTATAAAAATAGTCGCGTTGTAGATATAGATTGTAAACCAACAGAAATCCCTTTGTGCAAACATTTTGGTTGTCACAAGTAACAAACCCTTTTGAAATTGATAACCGAGTATTCAAACCTTGGGTCGTCTTCTCAAGGAATTGCAGGGAGGTATGTTCTTATTATTGGTTATGAAAAACTGTGTTTTGGGGTTTTGGATTAAGGTAAAAAGTTAGTTGAATGACAAGTAAAATAAAATAATAATAACTGGAAAATAAACCTTTGGCAAGGTACAAGAACTGGAAGTCCTATCCTTATCAATTGTGATGAGAATTGGATATTAATCCCGCTTAGTTAACCTTTACTAAACAAAGGAAGGTTAAGTGGACTAATTAATTTGATACCTAAAGTCCTAGTCTTTCCTTTGGAAAGGCTAGAGTTATTGGAACTCAAATTAATTAGCAACCCCCAATTTCAACCACTGCTTTATTTGACAGCTCAAGAGTCACCAATTACCCAACCAAAGCCAAAAGGGAAAAATCCAAATTATTTATATTATAAATAAAAGAAACAAATCATAGATCTAAAAATACCTCAAATTATATTAAATATAAAATCAATCCAAACATAAAGAGTTCATAAACTAAATTGAGAAAATAAAAGAAATATTGAACCTGTGATTGAAGAAGATGAATTCCTAATCCTAATCCTAAATCCTAAGAGAGAGGAGAGAACCTCTCTCTCTAAAAACTACATCTAATCCTAAAATTATGAATTATGAGAAAGTATAATTATGAATGGATGCATTTCCCCACTTTATAGCCTCTAATATGTGTTCTCTGGGCCAAAAACTGGGTCAGAAACAGCCCAAAAGTCACTTCCAGCACTTTCTGGTCCGTACAGGTCGCGACCAAGTGACGCGGAGGCGTCATCCACGCGTCCGCGCGGATTGCAGTTTGCAGATGCGACGCGGGCGCGTCATTCACGCGTTTGCGTCACCTAATTTCTGGGCAACTATGGCATATTATATATCAAATCGAAGCCCCAGACATTAGCTTTCCAACGCAACTAGAACCGAGTTGTTTGCACCTATGTAGCTAAAGTTATAGCTATTTGAGTGCGAAGAGGTCAGGCTGGACAGCTTAACAACTTCTTCAACTTCTTGTATTCCTTCCACTTTTGCATGCTTCATTTTCATCCTCCAAGCCATTCCTGCCCTATAATATCTGAACACACTTAACACATATATCAAGGCATCTAATGGTAATAAGAGAGGATTAATAATAAGCAAAGATAAGATCAAAGAAGCATGTTTTCAATCATAGCACAAAATCAGAAAGGAAAATGTAAAACATGCGAATTGTATGAATAAGTGAGTAAAGGGTTGATAAAAACCACTTAATTGAGCATAAAATAAACCATAAAATAGTGGTTTATCAACCTCCCTACACTTAAACAATAGCATGTCCTCATGCTAAGCTCAAGAGAAACTATAAAGATGAAGAGGAATGGTAGGATGTAAGAAATACAACCTATCTATATGAATGCAACTACATGCAAAAATGTTTCTACCTACTTGGTTAAAAATAAATAAGTTCTCCAAGACAAACATAAATCAGATTTCACTAATTCAAATCATATAAAATAAAGACAACTAAACTTGTAAGAAGATAGCTCATGAAAGCAGGGAACATAGAATTAAGCACTGAACCCTCACTGGTAGTGTATATCACTCTAATCTCTCAAGTGTCTAGGGTCAATCACTCTATTCTTCTCTAATCATGCTTTCTAAACTTTGTTCTTCATCTAACCAATCAACAAATATTTAATGTACTAATGCAAATATCACGAGGTCTTTTCAAGGTTGTAATGAGGCCAAGGCAAGGGTGAGGATGTATATATAAGGCTAAGTGAGCTAATTAAGTGAATTCTTGATTAGTCTAAGATCTCACCTAACATACATACTTTGTAAAGCAAAGCTTCTTTACCTATTCTCCCATATTTTTCCCACTTTTGATGTTACATGCTCATGCATTAGTTTTAATTTTGTCCCATATGCATTGCTTTATTTTGCATTTGGAGAATTCTTTTGTATCCCCTTTATTCAAATACTGAATTATATATATATATATTATTTTTAATGCACATGGTAATTCAATTATTTTGATTTCACATGAGCATGCTTCCCAAAAATTTTATTTTGAATTATTTCATTCTTTTCAACTTCCCACCCTTTGTTTTTATCATCCATGATCCCAATAGGTTTCCCACACTTAAACAATTACACAATTTTTATCTTAATCTAACCAAGGATTCAACTTGGGATTTTAAATTTTTTTTTCTGCTTAAGGCTAGTGTTGTGGTTTATAGAATAAGAGGGAATTAAAGGCTCAAGGGGGCTAACAAGGGTGATGTAAAAGGTAGGCTAATTTTGGGATAAGTGAGCTAGAATCAAACAATGGCCTCAATCATATGCAAGCATGTAAATATATTAAATATTGGACATATAGAATGGAACAAAGCAAATATTACAATTATAGAGAAGAAAATACACGAGAATAAAAATTTATGGTTAAATAATGTAACCATGTAAATAAGCTTAAAATCTCACAGGTTGTGTGTTCTTTGGCTCAAAAACTATGTTCCAAATACAACTTCAAACAAATTTAACACAAAAATTTTCAATTTAAATTAGTGAAATATTATAAAATAAAGTCTTGAAAAGAAATTTATTACTTCAACCAAGTGGTAAAATATGCAATCAAACATGCAAATGCAATAACTAACAAGGAAAATAAACCATTGCTGTTGAGATAGAAGAGTAACTAACCCATGGAGATCGGTATCGACCTCCCCACACTTAAAGATTGCACCGTCCTCGGTGCATGCTAAGATGTGCAGGTGGACGGGTTGCTTCAACTGATGCTTTTCTCCAAAGATTGAGAAGATGAACTTGTTTGTCTCCCCAGTAAGAAGCTTTTCCTCTCCCTTTGTGGTGGCCATCCTGAAAAAAGAGGGAAAAGAAGAAAAAGTAACCTAGAAATAAAAAATAAGAATATAAATAAAGTCTGGGTGGGTTAACGCCAAATAATGGGGTCTCAATTACATGGTAGCTACAACATGCAAGTGAGAAAATAGTAGAGACACATGGCATATCAATAATGTAAAAATTTGCAAAAATGAGGGAAGAGAGTGTGGGTAAGGAAAGATAATATAAATTCATGTCAATGCAAAAGTGATACAGGTATAAAAGATTGGCATTGATATAAATAATATTACCTAACCAGAATAAAACAAGTCACTAAGCACTCAAAATAATTCAAGAGAAGATGCAACAGTTAAATAAGAAAATTCAACACCAAAGGAAAAATAATGAATTTAGAAAAGAAGGAAGAATATACAGTAAATTAAAATGCAACGAATGGAATATGAAAATAAATAAAATGAAAGATAAGAAGAATGAGAAGGGAAAGAAGTGAGTAAGAAAGGAGGGAGGGAAAAATTAGGATTGGGGAAGAAAAGATAAGATATTTGGCAAATTAGGATAAGCTGTGCGGCGCAAGCGACGCGGACGCGTGGGGCACGTGGTCGCGTGCCTTGCACTTTAAGTTAATCGACGCGGTCGTGTCGGTCACGCGGTCGCGTGACATATGTTATGCTTCTGGCGCGAGTGCAGCCTCGCACCTGCATAACTCTCTGTTCGAATTATTTTGTTTGCCAAATTTGGGGCGACGCGATCGTGTGGAGTATGCGATCGCGTGAGTGGGCTTTAGAAGGGAATGACGCGGATGCGTGAGCCATGCGTCCGCGTGGGTAGAATTGTGTGTTCAGCACCAATCCAGCACCACTCTTGCACAATAATTCGTTGTGCACCCTTTTTACGTCAAAAATAAGGGCACGCGGCCGCGTGGGTCACGCGGTCGCATGTGAGGCCAAAGTTCCCACATGACGCGGTCGCGTGAGCGACGCAATCGCGTGGGGTCAAATTATGCTAAAGGCGCGCCTCCAGCCATGCTCTCGCGTGACTCTCTGTTCAAGTCTTTTCTACCCAACGCACTAGTGACGCGGACGCGTCAGCGACGCTGCCGCGTCGCGTGCGTAAAATTTTTTTTTGCAGGTATGTAATTATGCAGTATGCAGTGCTAAATGAAAATGTTATGAATAGCATCCAGGTTCAATAGAAATAAACAATATAAAATAAACAAAAACGAAATAAAATAGAAACAGGAACGATCATACCATGGTGGGTTGTCTCCCACCTAGCACTTTTAGTTAAAGTCTTTAAGTTGGACGTTGGATGAGCTTCTTGCTATGGTGGCTTATGCTTGTACTGATCCAGGAATCTGCACCAGTGCTTGGATGCCAGTAGCCTCCGGGATCCCAAGCTAGGTGCAGAAAGCCTTCAAGTAAGTTAAAGCAAGTAATAAGGCCCCAAGAGTGTTGATTTCCAGAATGAATTTCGGGGTCCCAAACCTTGCTTTTGCACTCGTCTTCTTGTTGAGCAATATTGTTCCATCTGGGTGGCAAGCAGTCTGAATTCTCACTGCAGTGACCCAACAGCTTCCGAGATCCTTTCAATTGAGCTTGACTCCAATCCTTGCACCTCAAATTGAAGTGCGAAACCTCATTGGATCTTGCATACCATCTCTGAGTGCGAGTCATTTCCCTTTTACTCTTAAAGCCGCAGAGAACTCTAAGCTGGCCATCTGTTTCAAGTAAACCGTATTCAAGTGGAAAAATAAAGATAAGAGTCAAGGATTTTACCCACTTGAAGTCTGTGTTGGTTGGTAGTAGCCTTGGGATCAGTGTTTTTAGTGGTTCTGCAAGCTCCACTCCCTTGTGGTCTTCAGTGAATTCCTCCACTTCCTTGCAAACATTTTCCATTCCAGCCATGTCCTGGTCAAAGTCTTCCATATCTTCCTCATCACTTGAGTCATAATTAAGAGGTTGAGAAAAGTTGACATCTGCATCATCTTCGTATTTACTTGGGGAAGATTCTTCTGTCTCAAAGAATTCACTTGCGGGTGCAAGTTCATCACTAGGAGGACTTGACTGGTGACTATCATCATCAAGGAAACATGCGTCTTGAGTTACTCTGTGCAGTTCTTCATAAGATATCTGCATTGGAGGCTGTGCAACATCCTCTTTAGCATCAATCGTAACATCCTTGACGGGGTCTTCCATGACTCTGTATTTCCTAGGAAGTTCAGCATCTCCTAAATCTTCAACCAACTCTTCTTCGTCTGCAACTATTATGGCTTTCTCCACTTGTTCCAGTACAAAGTCATGCTCCTTATTGTCCACTGGAGTCTCTAGTGTCTCCTTCATGCTACGTTCTTCATTAGATTCTCCACATGAAGCCATGGGGGTCCCTTGAGTGTCCGAACGTCCGGAAGGTAATTGACTTATTGCTTGCTCCAATTGATGAAGGGTTGCATGAAATTGATCTACTGTTTCCTTGAAATGATCCCTTGACTCTTGCTCCATTTCAATAGCATAACTGGAATCATCTTGCTCTTGGATTGATGGATGTGGGTGTTCTTCCATGGATGGTGGTGATGGAATGGGTGGATCATTATATAGTTGAAAAGGAAGTGCACTAGAGCTTGAGGGTTGATTGTTGAAGGTATTCGGTGGTTCGATTTAGGTGACCAGAGCTTGTATAGTAGAGTTTAAATCGGGAAATACTTTCTCCATGGAGGTTTGGGGTGGATAGGAGGGTTCATTTTGATAAGGATAAGGAGATAGTGTATATTGCGGTGGTGGTTCTATGTATGGTTCATTTGGCTCATAAGGTGGTTGGTATGGTGGATATGGATTAGGGTCATACAGAGGTGTTTGGTGGAAAGGAGCTTGTGAGTATGGTGGTTCAAAATTATATTGAGGAGGAGGGGGTTCATAGGCATATGGTGGGTCTTGTTGGTAGTCAAAAGAGTGCTCACCATAGCCACTGCCTTGATATGCATCACAGAATGGCTGTTGATAGTTCATTTGAGGTGGTTGTTGCCATGAGGGTTGATCAAATCCTTGTGGCTCCTCCCATCTTTGATTGTTCCAACTATGGTGCATGTTGTCATTATAATCTCCTCTTCCTGCAACATAATTATAACCAGACTCATAGCCAAAGGGGTGACAGTTCATAGTAGTGAGAGATAATAAAAACAAAAACTAACAAAAAAGGAAATTTTTTTTTTGAAAAATATTTACAATAACCAATAATAAGGCACACGTTTGCAATTTCCCGGCAACGGCGCCATCTTGATGTTAGGATTTTTGCTAGTAAAGAATTTTATAAAAATAGTCGCATTGTAGATATAGATTCTAAACCAACAGAAATCCCTTCGTGCAAACGTTTTGGTTGTCACAAGTAACAAACCCTTTTGAAATTGATAACCGAGTATTCAAACCTCGGGTCGTCTTCTCAAGGAATTGCAGGGAGGTATGTTCTTATTATTGGTTATGAAAAATTGTGTTTTAGGGTTTTGGATTAAGGTAAAAAGTTAGTTGAATGACAAGTAAAATAAAATAATAATAACTGGAAAATAAACCTTTGGCAAGGTACAAGAACTGGAAGTCCTATCCTTATAAATTGTGATGAGAATTGGATATTAATCCCACTTAGATAACCTTTACTAAACAAAGGAAGGTTAAGTGGACTAATTAATTTGATACCTAAAGTCCTAGTCTTTCCTTTAGAAAGGCTAGAGTTATTGGAACTCAAATTAATTAGCAGCGAAGGGCAACTATGGCATATTATATATAAAATCGATGCCCCAGACATTAGCTTTCCAACGTAACTAGAACTGCGTCGTGTGGACCTCTGTAGCTAAAGTTATAGCCATTAGAGTGCAAAGAGGTCAGGCTGGACAGCTTAACAACTTCTTCAACTTCTTGTATTCCTTCCACTTTTGCATGCTTCCTTTCCATCCTCCAAGGCATTCCTGCCCTATAATATCTGAAAGCACTTAACACATATATCAAGGCATCTAATGGTAATAAGAGAGGATTAATAATAAGCAAATATAAGATCAAAGAAGCATGTTTTCAATCATAGCACAAATTCAGGAAGGAAAATGTAAAACATGCGAATTGTATGAATAAGCGAGTAAAGGGTTGATAAAAACCACTCAATTGAGCATAAGATAAACCATAAAATAGTGGTTTATCAGATTTCCAGTGAAGAAGACCTCAGGGAACATCCACTGGCCATTAAGGAGTACCCCATTGAGGAACCAAAGGAATCTGAGGCACATATAGAGACCATAGAGATTCCATTGAACTTTCTTTTACCATTCATGAGCTTTGATGACTATTCATCTTCTGAAGAAGATGAAGACATTACTGAAGGGCAAGTTGCCCAGTATTTAGGAGCAATCATGAAGCTGAATGCCAAGCTATTTGGTAATGAGACTTGGGAGGATGAACCTCCATTGCTCATTAATGAACTGAATACATGGGTTCAGCAAACTTTACCTCAAAAGAAACAGGATCTTGGTAAATTTTTAATACCCTGTACCATAGGCAACATGACCTTTGAGAAGGCTCTGTGTGACCTAGGGTCAGGTATTAACCTCATGCCACTTTTTGTAATGGAGAAACTAGGAATCTTTGAGGTACAAGCTGCAAGAATCTCACTAGAGATGGCAGACAAATCAATGAAATAGGCTTATGGACTAGTAGAGGACGTGCTAGTGAAGGTTGAATGCCTTTACATCCCTGTCGATTTTATAATCCTAGACATTGGGAAAGATAAGGATGAATCCATCATCCTTGGCAGACCTTTCCTAGCCACAGCAAAAGTTGTGATTGATGTTGATAGAGGAGAGTTGGTCCTTTAATTGAATAAAGACTACCTTGTATTCAAGACTCAAGGTTCTCCTTCTGTACACATGGAGAAGAAGCATGAAAAGCTTCTCTCAATACAGAGTCAAACAAAACCCCCACATTGAAACTCTAAGTTTGGTGTTGGAAGGCCACAACCAAACTCTAAGTTTGGTGTTGAGAGGCCACAACCATGCTCTGATTATCTGTGAGGCTCCATGAGAGCCCACTGTCTAGCTATTGACATTAAAGAAGCGCTTATTGGGAGGCAACCCAATTTTTATTTATCTATGTTAAATTTCCGTTATCCATTATTATTTCATGTTTTCTTTAGGTTGATGATCATGTGGAGACACAAAAACAACTGCAAAAATCAAAGCAAATTTAAAAACAGCATTAGAAACAGCACACCATGGAGGAAAAACTTACTGGCATTTAAACGCTAGTAAGGGTAGCAGCACTACAAAAATTTTTGGTAAAAATGGCTTTTTTTTTTGTATTTACGGCCGTTTGAACTGCCATTATTACCAATAATGATGGTTTCATAAAGTGACGTAATTATGGGCGCTATTCTGGTTATTACGGCGGTTTTCTAAAAACCGCCACAATTCTCTGGTTTAAAACGGCAGTTTTTGAATAGGTTAAAATGACGGTTCAAACCACCGTTATTTCCAGGATTAAAATGGCGGTTTTTGAATAGGTTAAAATGGCAGTTTGAACCGCCATTATTACCTTGACAGAGTGGCGTTTTGGTTGGTTAAAACGGCAGTTCAAACCGTTGTTATTTCCAAGGTTAAAATGGCGGTTTTGGGATAGGTTAAAATGGCAGTTTGAACCGCCATTATTACCCTGACAAAATGGCGTTTTGGTTAGTTAAAACGACATTTTTGAACCGCCATTTTTACCCTGACAGTAGCATTTTGGTTGGTTAAAATGGAATTTTTGAACCGCCATTTTACTCTGGAAATGACATTTTTATCGTTTAAAAAAACAATAAATGCTGGAAAAGAAGCTGCTGGAAGAGACATCACTGGAGGAGAAGTCACAGGAGGAGACATCGCCGAAGGAGACCATCACTGGAGAAGACGTCGCATAAGGAGGTCGTTGCTGGAGGAGACACCGTTGGAGGAGACGTTGCCGGAGGAGACCATTGCTGGAGAAGACGTCGCTGGCAGGAGAAGATCGTCGTTGGAGAGAGTTGTCGTCGGAGGAGAGATCGTGACAGAGGAGATCGCAGTGGCAGAGCTTCAAGATTTCTCTCACACTGGCAGCATTTCAAGTTCAACACAGTAATGAGGGGTTGATTTAGGGTTGAGCATTTTATACACGTTGATAATGGCGTTTAAAACTGCTAGGAGAAAAAAAAATGTCGTTAACAACCAATTAATTACGGCAATAATCATAGACGTCATAATATTCAAATATTATGGCAATATTATAGAACTGACATATTATTAATGCCATTTTATATTTTTTTTTGTAGTGCAGGATGGGCGTTAAATGCCCAGTCTGGCACCATTATGGGCGTTTAACGCCAGAAAGAAGCACCAGACTGGCGTTTAACGCCAGAAACAGGCTACAGCTTGGCGTTAAACGCCAGGAAATGTATAAAAGCTGGCGTTTAACGCCAGAAACAGGCAGCAGTCTGGCGTTAAACACCAGAATTGCACTCTAAGGGTGTTTTTGCATGCCTAAATGGAGCAGGAATGAGAAGTCTTTGACCCCTCAGGATCTGTGGACCCCATAGGATCCCCACCTATCCCACCACTCACCTATCAAATCATATCATCTTCCTTATATTCTCTTCACCAATCACCTCCATCTCTCTTCCCCAAAAAGCTCACCTACCTCACTTTTCAAATTCAAACACTTTTCCCTCCCAAACCCACCCAATTCTATTCGGCCACTCTCCCTCTCTTTCCCTATAAATACCCCTCTTCACTCCTTCATTTTCACACATCACAACCACTCTCCTACCCCCTTGGTCGAACATATCTCTCCCTCCATCTCCTTCATTTTCTTCTTCTTCCTCTTCTTTCTTTCTTCTTTTGCTCGAGGACAAGCAAACCTTTTAAGTTTGGTGTGGTAAAAGCATTGCTTTTTGTTTTTCCATAACCATTTATGGCACCTAAGGCCAGAGAAACCTCTAGACAAAGGAAAGGGAAGGCAAAAGTTTCCACCTCCGAGTCATGGGAGATGGAGAGATTCATCTCAAAGGTCCATCAAGACCAGTTCTATGAAGTTGTGGCCAAGAAAAAGGTGATCCCTATGCAATTCAGCTGGAATTGTCATAGAGGAAGACATCCTCATTGAAGAGGACAAGCCCATCACTAAAAAGAGGATGGAGCAAATAAGAGAGCCCACTTATGGACCTCAACAAGATCATGAGGAAGTCCCCCATCAAGAAACCCTTGAGATGCCTCAAGGGATGCATTTTCCTCCACACAACTATTGGGAGCAACTCAACACCTCTTTGGGATATTCGAGTCCCAATAAGGAGCAACAAAGGCAAGGAAAAGACATTGAGGAGCTCAAGCACTCCATAGGATCTTCAAGAAGGAGAACTAGCCGCCATCACTAAGGTGGACCCGTTCTTTAATTTTCTTGTTCTTATTTTTCTGTTTTTCGATTTTATGCTTTATGTGTTATCTATGTTTATGTCTTCATTACATGATCATTAGTGTCTAGTATTTATGTCTTAAAGCTATGAATAATTCCAGGAATCCTTCACCTCTATTAAATGAAAAATGTGCCTAATTACAAAAGAACAAGAAGTACATGAATTTCAATTTTTATCTTGAAATTAGTTTAATTATTTTGATGTGGTGGCAATACTTTTTGTTCTCTGAATGAATACTTGAACAATGCATATTTTTTATAGTGAAGTTTATGAATGTTAAATTTGTTGGCTCTTGAAAGAATGATGAACAAAGAGAAATGTTATTGATAATCTAAAAAATCATGAAATTGATTCTTGAAGCAAAAAAAGCAGTGAAAAAGAGAAAATAGCGAAAAAAAGGAAAAAAAGAAAAATGGCGAAAAAGAAAAAGAAAGAAAAAAGAAAAAGCAAGCAGAAAAAGCCAATAGCCCTTTAAATCAAAAGGCAAGGGTAAAAAGGATCCAAGGCTTTGAGCATTAATGGATAGGAGGGCTGATAAACCATTATTTTATGATTTATAGTGTTTAATTGTGTGGTTTTATCAAGTCTTTCACCCACTTATTCATATAATTTGCATGTATTTACAATTCCTTCCCAAAATTGTTCTATGATTGAAAACTTGCTTCCTAAAGATCTTTTAATTGTATATTTTTTATTCTCCTTTATACCATTTGATGTCGTGATCTGTGTGTTAAATGTTTTAGGCTTCATAGGGCAGGAATGGCTTAGAGAATGGAGAGGAAGCTTGCAAAAATAGAAGGAACACAAGAAATTGAGGAGATGACCAGCGAGAAGCGACGTGGATGCATGGCTCACGCATCTGTGCGAATTGGAGAAAATCACAGCGGCGCGAACTAGTACCTGACGTGAGCGCGTAAAATGGAATCTGCACGGGTGACGCGAACGCGTGGATGACGCGCACGCGTGGCAAGGAAAAATGCTGGATGACGCGAACGCGTGGACGACGCAGTCGCGTGACGTGCGCGATCTGCAGAATTTACAAGAATCGCTGGCGTGGATTCTGGGCCGCGTTTTAACCCAGTTTCCGGCCCAGAAACGCAGATTAGAGCCAGGAAACATGCAGAGACTAAGGACAACTCTCATTCCACATAATTTTAGTTTTTTGTTTTTTAGATCTGATTTTACTCCTCCTCTAGGTTTTCTTTGTACACATTCATAGTTCTTAGAATTTTGTTTTATTGCTTTTTGGATTGGGATATTGAGAAGAGTTATTACTTCTGCCAAGACTTCATCATTCTAGTTTGTTTTCTTACTTTTCGCATACTCTTTCATATCCTTAATTTGTCCAAAGTTACAATAAGATTATTTTTATAATTTATTAATACAAGAACCATTTTTCATTTTAATTGATCTTTTTTATTATTGTTTATCATGTCTTTCTTTATTTCCCTTTTCAATTTTGTGAAGTTTACATTCATGGTAATTGGGTAGTTCTCTAACTTGATTGAGAGTTGATTAAAAGGAGAACCTTGAGTTGGAATACTCAAGAGATAAATTGTAATTGGGTTTATTGTTGGCTGGCTCTCTAGTCACTAACACTAATCCTTCCCAAGGGAGAGGATTAGAACTTGTAAATAGAAGTAGACTTCCAACTTACTTGACTTTCCTTTACTCAGTAAAGGATAACTAAGTAGAGACAACCTTCAATTATCAATTGATCTAGAGAGAAATCCAACAAGGATAGAACTTTCGATTAATCTTCTCCCGGTCAAGGTTTTTATTTGAGTTACATAAATTCTCTGAGTTAATTTCATGTTTATCAAACTCAAAACATTTTGGAAAACCTCTGATTGATAAAATAGCACATCTTTCTGCAACTCGTTGGGAGACAACTTGGGACTCATACTCCCGGTATTTTTATTCTAATTTTGTGACAACCCTTCTAAATTGATGAGTGAATTTTTGTTGGTTAAGAACTGTACTTGCAACGTATCTCTTACATTAATTTCTTAATCTGCCAATTTTCGCCACGTCAATTTTTGGCGCCGTTGCGAGGGAGTTGCAATAGTGTGCTAATTTATTGATTGGAATTTATTTGCATTTTATTTTATTCTGTCTTTATCACCATGAGCTGTGTGTTTCTTTCGTTGAATGACGCGTTCATTGCCTAATCCGAGCTTAGCCGCTTATGATCCTAAAATTGAAAGAACTATTTCACGTATTAGGCGAGCTCGATGTCGGTTAGTGGTGCATGAAATTGTGATCATCAACAATGGCACCAAAGACTTGGTAGCGCTCTCAAACGTGAATCACACTTTATCACAACTCCGCACAACTAACCAGCAAGTGCACTGGGTCGTCCAAGTAATAAACCTTATGTGAGTAAGGGTCGATCCCACGAAGATTGTTGGTATGAAGCAAGCTATGGTGATCTTGTAAAACTCAGTTAGGCGGATTCAAATAGTTATGGAGTTTTTGAAATTTAATAATAAATAAAACATAAAATAAAGATAGAAATACTTATGTAAATCATTGGTGGGAATTTCAGATAAGTGTATGGAGATACTTCATCCCTGTTGAATCTCTGCAACATACTGCTTTCTTACTTTCAATCCTTCATACTCATTTCCATGGCAAGCTGTATGTAGGGCATCACCATTGTCAATGGCTACTTCCCATCCTCTCAGTGAAAAAGGTCCAAATGCTCTTATCACAGCACGACTAATCATCTGTCTGTTCTCGATCATGTCGGAATAGAATCCATTGATTCTTTTGCGTTTGTCATCACGCCAAACAATCGCGAGTTTGAAGCTCGTCACAGTCATTCAATCCCTGAATCCTACTCGAAATACCACAGACAAGGTTTAGACTTTCTGGATTCTCAAGAATGGCCACCAATAATTCTAGCTTATACCATGAAGATTCTTATCAAGGAATCCAAGAGATATGCGCTCGTTCTAAGGTAGAACGGAAGTGGTTGTCAATCAGGCGTTCATAAGGATGGATGATGATGAGTGTCACGGATTATCACATCCATCAGGTTGAAGTGCAACGGATATCTTAGAACAAGAATAAGCTGAATTGAATAGAAAATAGTAGTAATTGCATTAAAACTCGAGGTACAGCAGAGCTCCACACCCTTAATCTATGGTGTGTAGAAACTCCACCGTTGAAAATACATAAGTGATCAAGGTTCAGACATGGCCGAATACCAGCCCCCAAAGTCTAAGAACTAAACATCCAAAGATGGATGCTAAGATAAAAGATGAAAACCAAGATGTCTAATACAATAGTAAAATGTCCTATTTATACTAGACTAGCTACTAGGGTTTACAGAAATAAGTAATTGATGCAGAAATCCACTTCCGGGTCCCACTTGGCGTGTGCTTGGGCTGAGCTTGAGCTTTACACGTGCAGAGGCTTCTTTTGGAGTTAAACGCCAAGTTGTAACGTGTTTTTGGCGTTTAACTCTGGTTTGTGACGTGTTTCTGGCGTTTGACTCCAGAATGCAGCATGGGACTGGCGTTGAACGCCAGTTTGCGTCGTCTTGATTCGAATAAAGTATAGACTATTATATATTGCTAAAAATCTCTGGATGTCTACTTTCTAATGCCATTGAGAGCACGCCATTTGGAGTTCTGTAACTCCAGAAAATTCATTCGAGTGCAGGGAGGTCAGAATCTAACAGCATCTGCAGTCCTTTTTCAAACTGAATCAGATTTTTGCTCTGGTCCCTCAATTTCAGCCAGAAAATACCTGAAATCATAGAAAAATACACAAACTCATAGTAAAGTCCAGAAATGTGAATTTAGCATAAAAAATAATAAAAACATCCCTAAAAGTAGCTAGATCATACTAAAAGCTACCTAAAAACAATGCCAAAAAGCGTATAAATTATCCGCTCATCACAACACCAAACTTAAATTGTTGCTTGTCCCCAAGCAACTGAAAATTAAATAGGATAAAAAGATGAGAATATACTATAAATCCCAAATTATCAATGAATATTAGTTCTAATTAGATGAGCGGGACTTGTAGCTTTTTGATTCTGAACAGTTTTGGCATCTCACTTTATCCTTTGAAGTTTAGAATGATTGACATCTATAGGAACTCAGAATTCAGATAGTGTTATTAATTCTCCTAGTTAAGTATGTTGATTCTTGAATACAGCTACTTTTATGAGTCTTGGCCGTGGCCCTAAGCACTTTGTTTTCCAGTATTACCACCGGATACATAAATGCCACAGACACATAACTGGGTGAACCTTTTCAGATTGTGACTCAGCTTTGCTAAAGTCCCCAGTTAGAGGTGTCCAGAGCTCTTAAGCACACTCTTTTTCTTTGGATCACAACTTTAACCACTCAGTCTCAAGCTTTTTACTTGGACCTGCATGCCAGAAGCACATGGTTAGGGACAGCTTGATTTAGCCGCTTAGGCCTGGATTTGTTTCCTTGGGCCCTCCTATCCATTGATGCTCAAAGCCTTGGACCCTTTTTTTAACCCTTGCCTTTTGGTTTTAAGGGTTATTAGCTTTTTCTGCTTGCTTTTTCTTTTTCTTTCTCTATTTTTTTGTCATTTTTTTTGCAAGCTTTGTTCACTACTTTTTCTTGCTTCAAAAATCAATTTTATGATTTTTCATATTATCAATAACATTTCTCTTGTTCATCATTCTTTCAGGAGCCAACAATTTTAACATTCATAAACAACAAGATAAAAAATATGCACTATTCAAGCATTCATTCAGAAAACAGAAAGTATTGTCACCACATCAATATAATTAAACTAATTTCCAGGATGAATTCGAAACTCATGTACTTCTTGTTCTTTTGTATTAAAAACATTTTTTATTTAAGAAAGGTGAAGGATTCATGGAATTATTCATAGCCTTAAGACATAGTTACTGAATACTAATGATCATGTAATAAAGACACAAACATAGACAAATATGAAGCATAAAACCGAAAACAGCAAACAAATAAACAAGGAGATTAAGGAATGAGTCCACCTTAGTGTGAGTGGCATCTTCCTCTTGAAGAACCAATGGTGCTCTTGAGCTCCTTTATGTCTCTTCCTTGCCTCTATTGCTTGATCCCTAGTGATTTTGGTGCTCCTATCCTTAGTTGCTCCCAATAATTGTGTGGAGGAAAAGGTATCCCCTGAGGTATCTTAGGGATTTCTTGATGAGGGAATTCCGCATGCTCTTGTTGAGGTCCATGAGTGGGCTCTTTTGATGTGCAGTCAAATGTTCTACTACTGAGCAATGGACCCTTGAGATGAATCTCTCCATCTCCCATGACTTGGAGGTGGAAGCTTTTGTCTTACCTTTCCTCTTTCTAAGGTTTCTCCGGCCTTAGGTGCCATAAATGGTTATGAAAAAACAAAAAGCTATGCTTTTACCACACCAAACTTAGAATGTTGCTCACCCTCGAGCAAAAGAAGAAAGAATAGAAGAAGACGAAGAAGATATGGAGGAGAGGGAGAGATGTTTGTATTTCGGCCATTTAGGGTGGGTTTGGGTGGGAAGGATGGATGGATGTGAGTGGTGAAGAGGTGATGGGGAAGAGAGATTGAGGTGATTGGTGAAGAAGAGATAAGGTGGGTTGACTTAGGTGGAGATCCTGTGGAGTCCACAGATCATGAGGTGATCCTGTAGGGTCCACAGATCCTGAGGTGTCAAGGATTTATCACCCCTGCACCAATTAGGCGTGTAAAATTCCCTCTGCATGCAATCCTAGCGTTTAACACCAGATTGATGCTTGTTTCGGCGTTAAACGCCAGTTCTATGCTTGTTTTGGGCGTTCAACACCAGTCTGTAGCATGTTTCTGGCGTTGAACGCCAGTTCCATGCTTGTTTCTGGCATTTAACGCTAGCTTTCCTAAAAGTGTAATCCTGGCATTTGGACACCAGACTGCTACATGTTTCTGGCGTTCAACGCTAGATTCATGCTCTGTTCTGGCATTGAACGCCGGCCAGATGCTCCTTACTGGCGTTTAAACGCCAGTAAGCTTTTCCTCCAAGGTGTGCTGTTTCTTCTGCTATTTTTTATTCTGTTTTTAATTTTAGCATTTGTTTTGTGACTCCATGTGATCATGAACCTAATAAAACATAAAAGAACAATAAAAATATAAATAAATAAAAATTGGGTTGCCTCTCAATAAGTGCTTCTTTAATGTCAATAGCTTGATAGTGAGCTCTCATGGAGCTTCAAAGGTGATCAGGTCAATGTTGTAGACTCCCAACACCAAACTTAGAGTTTGGATGTGGGGGTTTCTCAACACCAAACTTAGAGTTTGGTACACCAAACTTAGCGTTTAGGTGTGGCCTCCCAATACCAAACTTAGAGTTTGATTGTGGCGGCTCTGTTTGACTCTGTATTGAGAGAAGCTTTTCATGCTTCCTCTCCATGTAGACAGAAGAACACCCTTGGGTCTTAAACACAAGGTAGTCCCCATTCAATTGAAGGACTAATTCTCCTCTGTTAACATCTATCACATCTCCTGCTGTGGCTAGGAAAGGTCTTCCAAGGATGATGCATTCATCCTCCTCCTTCCTAGTGTCTAAGATTATGAAATCAGCAGGGATGTAAAGGCCTTCAACCTTCACTAACATGTCCTCTACCAATCCATAAGCTTATCTTACTGACTTATCTGCCATCTGTAATGAGAATGTGGCAGGCTGTACCTCAATGATCCCCAGCTTCTCCATTACAGAGAGTGGCATAAGATTTATGCCTGACCCTAGGTCACACAGAGCCTTCTCAAAGTTCATAGTGCCTATGGTACAGGGTATTAAGAATTTACCAGGATCTTGTCTCTTTTGAGGTAAAGTTTGCTGAACCCATGTATCTAGTTCACTAATGAGCAAGGGAGGTTCACCTTCCCAAGTCTCATTACCAAACAACTTGGCATTCAGCTTCATGATGGCTCCTAGATATTGAGCAACTTGCTCTCTAGTTACATCTTCATCCTCTTCAGAGGAAGAATAGTTTTCAGAGCTCATGAATGGCAGAAGAAGGTTTAAAGGAATCTCTATGGTCTCTATATGAGCCTCAGATTCCTTTAGGTCCTCAATAGAGAACTCCTTCTTGTCTGGAAGATGTCTCATGAGGTATTCCTCATTGGGATTCATGTCCTCCCTTTCCTCTCTAGGTTCGGCCATGTTAATTATGTCAACGGCCTTGCACTCTCTTTTTGGATTCTCTTCAGTATTGCTTGGGAGAGTACTAGGAGGAGTTTCAGTGATTTTCTTACTCAGCTGGCCCACTTGTGCCTCCAGATTTCTGATGGAGGACATTGTTTCACCCATGAAACTTAAAGTGGCCTTACACAGATCAGAGACTATGTTTGCTAAGCTAGAAGTGCTCTGCTCAGAATTCTCTATCTGTTGCTGAGAAGATGATGGAAAAGGCTTGCTATTGCTGAGCCTGTTTCTTCCACCATTATTAAAGCCTTGTTGAGGCTTTTGTTGATCCTTCCATGAGAAATTCGGATGATTTCTCCATGAGAAATTATAGGTGTTTCCATAAGGTTCACCCATGAAATTTACCTCTGCCATTGCAGGGTTCTCATGATCATAAGCTTCTTCTTCAGAAGATGCCTCTTTAGTACTGTTGAATGCATTTTGCCATCCATTCAGACTTTGAGAAATCATGTTAACTTGCTGAGTCAAAATTTTTGTTCTGAGCCAATATGGCATTCAGAGCATCAATTTCAAGAACTCACTTCCTCTGAGGCGTCCCATTATTCACGGAATTCCTCTCAGAAGTGTACATGAACTGGTTATTTGCAACTATGTCAATGAGTTATTGAGCTTCTGCAGGCGTTTTCTTTAGGTGAATGGATCCACCTGCAGAATGGTCCAGTGACATTTTAGAGAACTAAGATAGACCATAATAGAATATATCCAAAATGGTCCACTCTGAAAGCATGTCAGAAGGACACCTTTTGGTCATCTGCTTGTATCTTTCCCAAGCTTCATAGAGGGATTCACCATCTTTTTGTTTGAAGGTCTGAACATCCACTCTAAGCTTGCTCAGCTTTTGAAGAGGAAAGAACTTAGCCAAGAAGGCCATGACCAGCTTATCCCAAGAGTCCAGGCTATCTTTAGGTTGTTAATCCAACCATGTTCTAGCTCTGTCTCTTACAGCAAAAGGGAAAAGCATGAGCCTGTAGACTTCAGGATCTACTCCATTAGTCTTAACAGTCTCACAGATCTGTAGGAGTTCAGTTAAAAACTGATAGGGATCTTCTGATGGAAGTCCATGGAACTTGCAGTTTTGTTGCATTAGAGCAACTAGTTGAGGCTTCAGCTCAAAATTGTTTGCTCCAATGGCAGGGATTGAGATGCTTCTTCCATCAAACTTGGAAGTAGGTGTAGTATAGTCACCAAGCATCCTCCTTGCATTATTGTTGTTGGGTTCGGCTGCCATATCCTTTTCTTGTTCGAAAATTTCAGTAAGGTTGTCTCTGGATTGTTGTATTTTAGCTTCTCTCAGTTTCCTCTTTAGAGTCCTTTCAGGTTCAGGATTAGCTTCAACAAGAATGCCTTTTTCCTTGTTCTTGCTCATATGAAAAAGAAGAGAACAGAAAAGGAAGAGGAATCCTCTATGTCACAGTATAGAGATTCCTTTATGTTAGTAGAAGAAGAAAGGAATAGAAGAAGGAAAAGAGTTAAGAATCCAAACACAAGGGGGAAGATAGATTCGAATTCTTGAGATGAAGAAAATAGTGTTAGTAATTAAATAATTAAATAGAAGAAGAAGAGAGAGAGAAGTTTTTGAAAAAATTAATTTTGAAAAAAGGTTAGTGATTTTCGAAAATTAAAGGAAGAAATAAAATTAAAATTAAAATTTGAAACAATTAGTTAATTAAAAGAATTTTGAAAAAGAGGGAGGTAATTTTCGAAAATTAGAGAAAGGGAAGTAGTTAGGTGGTTTTGAAAAAGATAAGAAACAAACAAAAAGTCAATTTGTTAGTTGAAAAAGATATAAAAATCAATTTTAAAAAGATAAGAAATTAGAAAAGATATTTTGAAATTGATTTGGAAAAAGATATGATTTGAAAAAAAGATATTTTTAGAAGATATGATTGAAAATGATATTTTGAAAAAGATTTAATTTCAAAATTTAAAATTGATTACTTGACTAACAAGAAACTAAAAGATATGATTCCAGAATTTAAAGATTGAACCTTTCTTAACAAGAAAGTAACAAACTTCAAATTTTTGAATCAATCACATTAATTGTTAGTAAAGTTTTCGAAATTTTGAAATAAAGATAAGAAAAAGATTTTGAAAATAAATTTTAAAGATTTTCAAAAATAATAAAAAATGAAAAAGATTTGATTTTTGAAAAAGATTTTGAAAAGATAGGATTTTAAAAATTGAAAATTTGACTTGACTTATAAGCAATAGCTAAGTTTTTAAAAATTTTTGACTAAGTCAACTCAAATTTTCGAAAATTATGAGCAAAATAAGGAAAAGATATTTTTTTGAATTTTGAATTTTTAATGATGAGAGAGAAAAACATGAAAATGACTCACAACATGAAAATTATGAATCATAACACATGATGCATGCAAGAACACTATGAATGTCAAGATGAACACCAAGAACACTTTGAAGATCAAGATGAACATCAAGACTTATTTTTGAAAAATTTTCAAGAAAAGAAAAACATGCAAGACAACAAACTTTGAAATTTTTAATGTTTAGACACTATGGATTAAAAAAGGCATATGAGAAACAATAAAAAGCACAAAACAAGAAAATATCAAGATCAAACAAGAAGACTTACCAAGAACAACTTGAAGATCATGAAGAACACATGCATGAATTTTCGAAAATTGCAAGAAAAAGGGAAACATGCAATTGACACCAAACTTAAAACATGACATAAGACTCAAACAAGAAACACAAAATATTTTGGGTTTTTATAATTTTATTAATTTTTTGTATTTTATTTTATTTTTTTCGAAAACATATAGGAAAAATAAAATAAGAAATTCAAAATTTTTAATAAGAATTCGAGGAATCTTTGCAATGTTAGTCTAAAGCTTCGGTCCAGGAATTAGACATGGCTTAATAGCCAGCCAAGCTTTTTGTGAAAACTTCTGTCCAAAACACTAGACATGGCCAATGGCCAGCCAAGCTTTAGCATACAAATCAGACATACAACAGCTGATACTTCATCCAACTTCATATACTGATAAGGGGAAGCCTCAATCCAACTAAGTTAGACATGGCTTTACAGCCAGCCAAGCTTTAACATGCTTCATGAAACACTAGAATTCATTCTTAAAAATTTAGAATAATTTTTCGAAAACAGAAGTAAAAAAAATTTTTGAATGATTTTTGAAAAATTTTTGAAAATAAAACATAAAGAAAATTACCTAATCTGAGCAACAAGATGAACCGTCAGTTGTCCAAACTCGAACAATCCCCGGCAACGGCGCCAAAAACTTGGTGCACGAAATTGTGATCATCAACAATGGCGCCAAAAACTTGGTAGCGCTCTCAAACGTGAATCACACTTTGTCACAACTCCGCACAACTAACCAGCAAGTGCACTGGGTCGTCCAAGTAATAAACCTTACGTGAGTAAGGGTCGATCCCACGAAGATTGTTGGTATGAAGCAAGCTATGGTCATCTTGTAAATATCAGTTAGGCGGATTCAAATAGTTATAAAGGTTTCGAAATTAATAATAAATAAAGCATAAAATAAAATAGAAATACTTATGTAATTCAATGGTGGAAATTTCAGATAAGTGCATAGAGATGCTTGTTCCTGTTGAATCTCTGCTTTCCTACTGCTTTCATCTAATTCTTCATATTCCTTTCCATGGCAAGCTGTATGTAGGGCATCACCGTTGTCAATGGCTACTTCCCATCCTCTCAGTGAAAAAGCTCCAAATGCTCTTGTCACAGTACGCTAATCATCTGTCGGTTCTCGATCATGTCGGAATAGAATCCAATGATTCTTTTGCGTTTGTCATCATGCCCAACAATCGCGAGTTTGAAGCTCGTCACAGCCATTCAATCCTTGAATCCTACTCGGAATACCACAAGCAAGGTTTAGACTTTTCGGATCCTCAAGAGTGGCCGCCAAAGTGTTCTAGCTTATACCACGAGGATTCTAATTAAGGAATCTAAGAGATACTCGCTCGTTCTAAGGTAGAACAGAAGTGGTTGTCAGTCACACGTTCATAGGTGAGAATGATGATGAGTGTCACGGATCATCACATCCATCAGGTTGAAATGCAACGAATATCTTAGAACAAAAATAAGCTGAATTGAATAGAAAATAGTAGTAATTGCATTAAAACTTGAGGTACAGCAGAGTTCCACACCCATAATCTATGGTGTGTAAAAACTCCACTGTTGAAAATACATAAGTGATCAAGGTTCAGGCATGGCCGAATGGCCAGCCCCCAAAGTCTAAGAACTAAACGTCCAAAGATGGATGCTAAGATAAAAGACGAAAACCAAGATGTCTAATACAATAGTAAAATGTCCTATTTATACTAGACTAGCTACTAGGGTTTATAGAAATAAGTAATTGATGCAGAAATCCACTTCTGGGGCCCACTTGGTGTGTGCTTGGGCTAAGCTTGGGCTTTACACGTGCAGAGGCTTCTTTTGGAGTTAAACGCCAAGTTGTAATGTGTTTTTGGTGTTTAACTCTGGTTTGTGACGTGTTTCTGGCGTTTGACTCCATAATGCAGCATGAGACTGGCGTCGAATGCCAGTTTGCATCATCTAATCTCGAACAAAGTATGGAGTATTATTAATTGCTGAAAAGCTCTGGATGTCTACTTTCCAACGCTGTTGAGAGCGCACCATTTGGAGTTCTGTAGCTCCAGAAAATCCATTTCGAGTGCAGGGAGGTCAGAATCCAACAACATCAGCAGTCCTTTTTCAGCCTGTATCAGATTTTTGCTCAGGTCCCTCAATTTCAGCTAGAAAATATCTAAAATCATAGAAAAACACACAAACTAATAGTAAAGTCTAGAAATGTGAATTTAGCATAAAAACTAATAAAAACACCCCTAAAAGTAGCTAGATCCTACTAAAAACTACCTAAAAACAATGCCAAAAAGTGGATAAATTATCCGCTCATCACAACAATGGTGATCAACTTGGTATGCACGTTTATAACTCAGCACTTTCTTCACAACTTCGCACAACTAAACAGCAAGTGCACTGGGTCGTCCAAGTAATAAACCTTACGTGAGTAAGGGTCGATCCCACGGAGATTGTTGGTATGAAGCAAGCTATGGTCATCTTGTAAATCTCAGTTAGGCGGATTTAAATGATATTAAAGGTTTCAAAATTAATAATAAATAAAGCAGAAAATAAAATAGAGATACTTATGTAATTTAATGATGGAAATTTCTGATAAGTGCATAGAGATTCTTGTTCCTGTTGAATCTCTGCTTTCCTACTGCTTTCATCCAATTCTTCATACTCCTTTCCATGGCAAGCTATATGTAGGGCATCACCGTTGTCAATGGCTACTTTCCATCCTCTCAGTGAAAAAGGTCCAAATGCTCTTGTCACAGCACGACTAATCGTCTGTCGGTTCTCGATCATGTCGGAATAGAATCTATTGATTCTTTTGCGTTTGTCATCACGCACAACAATCGCGAGTTTGAAGCTCGTCACAGCCATTCAATCCCTGAATCCTACTCGGAATACCACAGACAAGGTTTAGACTTTCCAGATCCTCAAGAGTGGCCACCAAAGGGTTCTAGCTTATACCACGAGGATTCTGATTAAGGAATCCAAGAGATATTCGCTCGTTTTAAGGTAGAACGGAAGTGGTTATCAGTCACGCATTCATAGGTGAAAATGATGATGAGTGTCACGGATCATCACATCCATCAGGTTAAAGTGCAACGAATATGTTAGAACAAGAATAAGCTGAATTGAATATAAAATAGTAGTAATTGCATTAAAACTCGAGGTACAACAGAGCTCCACACCCTTAATCTATGATGTGTAGAAACTCCACTGTTGAAAATACATAAGTGATCAAGGTTCAGGCATGGCCGAATGGCCAGCCCCCAAAGTCTAAGAACTAAACGTCCAAAGATGGATGCTAAGATAAAAGACGAAACCAAGATGTCTAATACAATAGTAAAATATCCTATTTATACTAGACTAGCTACTAGGGTTTACAGAAATAAGTAATTAATGCAAAAATCCACTTCTGGGTCCCACTTAGTGTGTGTTTAGGCTGAGCTTGAGCTTTACACATGCAGAGGCTTCTCTTGGAGTTAAACGCCAAGTTGTAACATATTTTTGGCGTTTAACTCTGGTTTATGACGTGTTTCTGGCGTTTGACTCCAGAATGCAGCATGGAACTGGCGTTGAACGCCAGTTTGCATCATCTTGATTCGAATAAAGTATAGACTATTATATATTGCTGAAAAGCTCTGGAAGTCTACATTCCATCGCCATTGAGAGCGCGCCATTTGGAGTTATGTATCTCCAGAAAATCTATTTCGAGTGCATGGAGGTCAGAATCCAACAACATCAGCAGTCCTTTTTCAGCCTGAATCAGATTTTTGCTCAGGTCCCTCAATTTTAGCCAGAAAATACCTGAAATCATAGAAAAACACACAAACTCATAGTAAAGTCTAGAAATGTGAATTTAGCATAAAAACTAATAAAAACATCCCTAAAAGTAGCTAGATCCTACTAAAAACTACCTAAAAACAATGCCAAAAAGCGTATAAATTATCCGCTCATCACAACACCAAACTTAAATTGTTACTTGTCCCCAAGCAATTGAAAATCAAATAGGATAAAAAGAACAGAATATACCATAACTCCCAAATTATCAATGAACATTATTTTTAATTAGATGAGCAGGACTTGTAGCTTTTTGCTTCTGAATAATTTTGGCATCTCACTTTTTTCTTTGAAGTTCAGAATGATTGGCTTCTATAGGAACTCAGAGTTCAGATAGTGTTAATTGATTCTCCAAGTTAAGTATGTTGGTTCTTTAACACAGCTACTTTTATGAGTCTTGGTCGTGGCCCTAAGCACTTTGTTTTCCGGTATTACCACCGGATACATAAATGCCACAGACACATGACTAGGTGAACCTTTTCAGATTGTGACTCAGCTTTGCTAAAGTCCCCAGCTAGAGGTGTCCAGAGCTCTTAAGCACACTCTTTTTGCTTTGGATCACGACTTTAACCACTCAGTCTCAAGCTTTTCACTTGGACCTACATGCCACAAGCACATGGTTAGGGACAGCTTGATTTAGCTGCTTAGGCCTGGATTTATTTCCTTGGGCCCTCTTATCCATTGATGCTCAAAGCCTTAGATCCTTTTTACCCTTGCCTTTTGGTTTTAAGGGCTATTGGCTTTTTCTGCTTGCTTTTTCTTTTTCTTTCTCTATTTTTTTCCGCAAGCTTTGTTCTTCACTGCTTTTTCTTGCTTCAAGAATCAATTTTATGATTTTCCAGATTATCAATAACATTTTTCTTGTTCATCATTCTTTCAAGAGCCAACAATTTTAACATTCATAAACAACAAGATAAAAAATATGCACTGTTCAGGCATTCATTCAGAAAACAAAAAGTATTGTCACCACATCAATATAATTAAACTAATTTCAAGGATAAATTCGAAACTCATGTACTTCTTGTTCTTTTGTTTTAAAAACATTTTTCATTTAAGAGAGGTGAAGGATTCGTGGAATTATTCATAGCCTTAAGACATAGTTACTAAATACTAATGATCATGTAATAAAGACACAAACATAGACAAACATGAAGCATAAAACCGAAAACAGCAAATAAATAGACAAGGAAATTAAGGAATGAGTCCACCTTAGTGTGGGTGGCGTCTTCCTCTTGAAGAACCAATGGTGCTCTTGAGCTCCTTTATGTCTCTTCCTTGCCTCTGTTGCTTGATCCCTAGTGATTTTGGTGCTCCTATCCTTAGTTGCTCCCAATAATTGTGTGGAGGAAAATGTATCCCCTGAGGTATTGATAAACCACTATTTTATAGTTTATATTGTGTTTAATTGTGTGGTTTTGTCGTGATCCTTACCCACTTATTCATCAATTTAGCATGCATTTAGATTTCCTTCCTGAATTTATTACATGTTTGAAAATTGCTTCCCAGAGACTTTAATTATTTAATTTTAATTCTCCTTTATTCCATTCGATGTTGTAATCTGTGTGTCAAGCGTTTCAGGCTTTATAGGGCATGCATGAGACGGAGATTGGAGAGGAAGCTAGCAAAAATGGAAGGAACACAAGAGTTTGAGGAGATAACCAGCGAAAAGTGACGCGGTCGCATGGCTCACGCGACCGCGCGAAGGAGCGCAAATCGCAGTGACGCGGCCGCATGGCTTGCGCGGCCGCGCGGATTGGAAAGCACAAGCAACGCGGTAGCGTGGACGACGCGAACGCGTGAAGAGGAAAAGCGCCAGCGACGCATCCGCATGGACGATGCGATCGCGTGACATGCGCGATCTGCATAAACTGTAGAATCTGAAACCAGCGATTTTGGACCCTATTTCGGCCCAGTTTTCGGCCCGGAACAGCAGACCAGAGTCAGAGAATATGAAGAAACAATAGAGAAAACATTCATTAAGTAGTTTAGATCTAGTTTTTCACTCTTTTAGGTTTTTTTTTTCTCTCTAGTTTTAAGAATTTTAATTTTCAATTGATCTTAGCATTGGAACATTGAGAAGAGTTATTTTCCTCATCAAGACTTCATCACTCTAGTTTGTTCTCTTAACTTGGTTTTATTCTTCCATGTTCTTTGTTATGTTCAATTTTGTCATTCAGATATTTTTATGATTAATTAATGCAAGGATTATTTCTTTTTAATTTAAATTTCATTCCAATAATCATGTCTTCTTTTAATTCCCTTTCATGTGCCATGGATTCTTTATTTACAATGCGTGAGTAGTTTCATTACTTGATGGGGAGTTGATTAAAAGGAACTCTTGAGTTGGAAGGATTGAAAGAAAAATTTGTAATTGGGTTGAATGTTGGGTTGCTATCCTGTCACTGACGCCAATCCCTTTGAACTAAGTGGGTTGCAACTTGTGAACAGATCTGGCATTTCCACTTGTTTGACTTTCTCTTACCTAGTAAGGGATAACCAAATAGAACAACTATTAATTATAAATTAATCTTACAATCACACCATCAATGATAGAGATTCTAACCAATCAATTCCCAGTCAAGGCCTCTTATTTTTATTATTTAAAATTCCTCAATTTAAATCCCAATTTACTTAGCTCAACTCTTTTTGGAATATCTGATTAATAAAACAACACATTTTTCTGCAACTCGTTGGGAGACGACCTGGGACTTAAAACTCCTAGTAATTTTAATTTAAACCTTCAGTGACATATTTCTAAATTGATAGGTAGATTTTCGGTGAGTTAAGAACTATACTTGCAACGCAACCATTTTAATAAATTTTTAATTCACCAGCTTCTGCACTCTATCAATTTTTGGCGGCGTTGCCGGGGAGTTGCAATAGAGTGCTTATTTTATTAATTAGAATTTATTTATTTGCATTTTCTTTAATTTTGCTACTATGAGCTGCGTGTTTCTTCTGTCAAATGACATGTTCACTTCCTGATCCGCGCTTGCTAATATTCGATCCTGAAATTGAAAGAACAATTTCACGAATAAGGCGAGAACAACGTAGGTTAGTCCGCTCTGAAGGCGGATCCGAAAGTGAATCTGAGGAAGAAACCAGCCCCCGTTCTACTGATTCGGTTGTTTTACGTGCAGAAAACATGGCAGCTAGAAGAATTACCATTCAGGAGGAAGGAGCTCCTGATTTTACACTGCAACCGTTTCAAGCGCATCATACAGCGGTAGCTACGGATTTTGAAATAAAGACCGCACTGCTAAATTTGATGCCGAAGTTTCATGGCCTACCTGCTCAAGAGCCTATCAAGCACTTGAGAGATTTCCAGGCAGCCTGTTCTACTGTCAGGCGTGATGGCGCTGATGAAACTTCAATTCTGCTGAAAGCTTTTCCGTTCTCTCTTGAGGGAAAAGCAAGAGAGTGGTACTACACTCAACCTCTAGCAAACGTATCCAACTGTGATACACTCAGAAAGGAGTTCCTGGAGAAATTCTTCCCATCTGAAGTTACTGATAAACTGAGGAAGGATATCTCTACAATTGTTCAGGATGACAATGAGACTCTCTTTGAATACTGGGAGCGCTTCAATAATCTTCTGGAAGCATGCCCCCACCACATGATTGACAAGATCGTGCTACTCAGCTATGTCACACAAGGTATGAGACCCCAAGATAAGACCACATTGGAAAGTGCCAGCAATGGGTCTATGAAGAAGTACAAGACCACTGATGAAGCTTGGCAATTGATCAGTGATTTAGCTGAATCTACTCGGAACCACAGACAGAAGCAAGGCCGTTCAAGGGCCGTTGCAGAAGTATCTTCTGGCATAGAGACTGTTGCTCTAAATCGAAGCATCTGTGAAATGACCAACCTGCTGAAGCAAATGTAGTTAAATCAACAAGCTCAGCAAACTCAACCGCAGAAAAACCAACAACTAGTTCCACAAAGAATTTGCAGAATTTATGCTGATTACAGCCATTACACTGATGAATGCCCGCAGCTCCAACAAGAAGACAACATGGTGGCATCCACTCACAACTTCTATGACCGCCCCAACCAAGGGTACAATCAAAGTGGAAATAATAACCATGGATGGAAGGACAATTCAAACCAGAATTGGAGGGATAACAATAATAGGGGAGGCAGAGATAATCAGGGAAATCAGAGGTGGAATGATTACAACAACAGGCAGCAAAATCAACCATACCGAGCACCTCACCTGAGGCAAAACCAAGGACCACCGAACAATCAGCAGCAAACCTCTCAATTTACTCATTCTTCTGTATCTTCTAATGAAGAATTATTACAAGCTTTTGAGAAAAGACAACTGGCCATGGAAAATACCATCGTGAACAGTATTAATGCCAGTCTGAATGGTTTCATCTCTACTCTACAAGCTTTTATGACACAACTTGGTTCAGCATAAAATTCCAGTAACCAACCTTCAAGCACCACTGGAATCCCCTCTCAACCATTACCCAATCCAAAGGGAGGAATTAATGCCATCACCCTGAGGTCCGGAACCACACTGCAGGAGAGGAATCAGGAGGAACCAAGCTCACCAGAATACGCCTCAGCTGAAGAGGTGGTAGAAATCGAAGATGTTGAAGAGGAAGAGGATATACAGGACATAGCCGAATAAGAGATAGCTCAACCACAGGAAGAGGCACAAAAAGGTGCAGGCACCACAGAAAATACTACTCCCATTCCATTTCCACAACTTGCAAGGAAGCCTAGGAAGCAGCTAGAACCTGATCCTAAAATGGTAGAGATATTCAAAAAGATTGAGGTAATTGTTCCCCTTTTTGATGTTATTCAGCAGGTACCTAAATATGCAAAGTTTCTAAAAGATTTATGTATCCATAAAGATAAAATTAATGAATTAGAAACTATTCCTTTAGGTAGTTCTATATCTGCTTTAATGGGAGGATTACCTGAAAAATGTAGTGATCCAGGTCCTTGCATAGTTAGTTGTACTATTGGTGGTGTAGTAATTTATGATTGCATGTGTGATTTAGGAGCATGTGTCAGTATAATGCCTTTGTCTATATATGATGTTTTAAGGCTCCCTCCCTTAAAAAGGTCGGCAGCTCATTTTGTGTTAGCAGATAAAAGCATTTTTACAGTTGCTGGAGTAGCTGAAGATGTTTTGGTGAACATTAAAGGGCTCACATTTCCTACTGATTTTTATATCTTGGAGATGTCCCATAATGATTCAGATAAGCCATCATCAATCCTACTTGGAAGACCATTCCTGAAGACATCAAAATTCAAATTGGATGCTTTTTCAGGGACATACTCCTTTGAAATAGATGGCCACATAGTAATCTTCAATCTGAATGGAGTCATTGACAACCCCCCAGAAGATCGTTCTATCTTCCAGTGTGATGTCATAGACGAAAGTGTGGCTGAAGTTCAAAAGGAAGAGTTTGAAGAGAGGCACACTGGACAAGGTCCAAGTGTGGGGACCCTCTTAACTGACAATGAGGACACTTCGCCATTTTCACAAGCCCCAGATAACCCAGAGCCTGTCCATGATCAAAAGTTAGAATTGAAACCTCTCCCTCCACATCTCAAATATGCTTACCTTGAGTATGAGCAGAAGCTTCCGGTTATTATTGCAAGAGAACTGACTTCTCAACAAGAAGAACAACTACTTGATGTGTTGAGGAAGCATAAGAAGGCAATAGGGTAGAGTTTGGCAGACATAGTGGGAATCAACCCTCAAATATGCGAGCACAGAATATTTTTAGAAGAGGGAGCAAGACCTGTTCGTCAACCACAAAGAAGATTGAATCCTACCATCTTGGAAGTTGTCAAAAAGGAAGTGAGCAGACTATTGGAGGCCGGTATCATATATCCCATTTCAGACAGTGAATGGGTAAGCCCAGTGCAAGTGGTGCCCAAGAAGTCCAGAGTCACTACAGTGAAAAATGAGCATGGAGAGCTCATAGCAACTAGAGTTCAGAGTGCTTGGAGAGTCTGCATTGATTACAGGTGTCTCAACCAAGCTACTCGTAAGGATTACTATCCACTTCCATTCATTGATCAAATGTTGGATCGCCTGTCAGGTAAATCACATTATTGCTTTTTAGATGGTTACACAGGTTATTTCCAGATTCATATAGCTCCTGAGGATCAGGAAAAGACTACTTTTACATGTCCTTTTGGAACCTATGCTTATAAAAGAATGCCCTTTGGCTTGTGCAATGCACCAGCTACTTTCCAAAGGTGCATGATGAGTCTTTTCTCTAATCTTATTGAGGACTGTATGGAAGTTTTTATGGACGATTTCAGCGTTTATGGTGATTCTTTTAACCTTTGCTTAGATGGATTATCTAGAGTATTAGATAGATGTATTAATACAAACCTTGTATTGAATTTCGAAAAATGCCACTTTATGGTAAAGCAAGGGATTGTATTGGGACATGTGGTATCTAATAATGACATTTCTATAGACTCAGCAAAGGTGAATGTTATTTCTAGTTTACCTTACCCCTCTTCTGTGAGGGAAGTCCGTTCATTCTTTGGCCATGCAGGTTTCTACAGGAGATTTATTAAGGACTTTAGTAAGGTGGCACTTCCCTTATCCAGATTACAACAAAAGGATATTGAGTTTGAGTTCAGTGAGGATTGCAAACAAGCATTTGATAAGCTAAAGACTGCTCTAACTCAAGCTCCAATTGTGAGAGGACCCGACTGGAGCCAGTCATCTGAAATCATGTGCGATGCTTCCAACCATGCAGTAGGAGCAGTACTGGCTCAGCGTGAAGGTAAAAATCCTTTTGTTATTGCCTATGCGTCTAAGACTTTAGACACTGCCCAGTCCAATTATACTACTAGTGAGAAAGAGCTACTCGCTACTGTTTTTGCTCTGGATAAATTCAGGGCTTATTTACTTGGTACTAGAGTAGTAGTGTATTCGGACCATGCAGCTCTAAAGTATCTATTGGCTAAAAAGGAATCCAAACCAAGACTTATACGTTGGATACTGCTGTTACAAGAGTTTGATTTAGAAATCAAGGATAGGAGTGGTAATCAAAATTTAGTTGCAGACCACTTGAGTCACCTTGAACATATTAAGGATGATTCTACTCCTATAGATGATAATTTTCCTTTTGACAACCTGCAAGCAGTATCTGAAGTAGTCCCTTGGTATGCACCTATTGCTAATTATTTAGTTAGCCGTACATTTCCTCCACATTTTTCTAAACATCAAAGAGACAAGCTGAAAAGCGAGTCTAAATATTATATATGGGATGACCCATATTTATGGAGATATGGCGCTGACCAGATAATTAGACGTTGTATACCTCAATCAGAATTCCAGTCTATTTTAGAAGCCTGTCACTCATCTGAAAGTGGAGGACATTTTGGCCCTCAACGAACAGCTAGAAAAATCTTAGACTGTGGATTCTGGTGGCCTACTCTTTTTAGAGATGCTGCTGAGTTTTGTAAATCTTGTCACCCATGCCAGAAATTTGGTAACATATCCAAGAGTGATGAGATGCCTCAACAATATATGCTTTTCTGTGAAATTTTTGATGTTTGGGGCATTGACTTCATGGGTCCATTTCCAAATTCTAGTGGATATTTTTATATATTGTTAGCTGTAGATTATGTTTCCAAATGGGTGGAAGCAATTCCTACCCGCACTGATGATGCTAACACTGTTGTTTCCTTTGTGAGAAACCATATTATATGCCGCTTTGGATCACCACGAGCGATCGTGAGCGATCAAGGCACCCATTTTTGTAATAGGAGACTAACATGATTGATGAAGAAGCATGGGATAATCCATAAATATGCAACAGCTTACCATCCCCAAACTAATGGGCAAGCCGAGGTGTCAAACAGAGAAATTAAACGTATCTTGCAAAAGATAGTAAAGTCTCACAGAAAAGACTGGAGCATCAGACTACAAGATGCACTGTGGGCATATAGAACAGCATACAAGACACCCATTGGGATGAGTCCCTTCCGCTTAGTTTATGGAAAAGCTCGTCATCTCCCAGTTGAAATCGAACACAAAGCCTTCTGGGCAGTTAAAGAGTGCAACATGGGGATTGAGAATGCTGGAGCTGAAAGAAAGTTACAACTGTAAGAACTGGAGAACCTTCGCCTAGAAGCTTACGAGAACTCCAGAATATACAAGGAAAAGATGAAAGCTGTGCATGATCAAAACATCAAGAAGAGAGAGTTCCAACCTGGAGATTTTGTTCTCCTTTACAAATCTCGACTGAGGCTCATGCCCGGCAAGTTGAGATCAAAATGGGAAGGTCCATACAGAATAGAGAAGGCTGCACCGTACGGAGTTTATCACCTATGCCATCCTTCAAGTTCTGAACTTATTAAGGTCAATGGACACCGTCTGAAGCTATACCATGGTGAGAAGGTGCAGAAGAGCAAGGAGCTTGAGATCTTCCGCCTGGAAGATCCCTACATAGCAACAGATTGAGCTAGTGGAGCGTCCAACTTACGGACGTTAAAGCAAAGTGCTTGGTGGGAGACAACCCACCGCGGTAAGATCGTTCTTTTCTTTACTTTTAGTTTTTCTTCTTTAAATAACTATTCTCTTTATTAGTGCTTTCATGCTCTTTCAATTACATGTCTTTATCTTTCTAAAAAAAATTTTTTTTGCCGCACGACGCGATCGCACAAGCAACGCGTCCGCGTGGCAGGGGGAGTAAAGAAAAATAAAAATAAACAGAAAGTTACACAAGAGCAGCGCTGGAGTCGTGCCAAAGGCACAATTTACTCCACGCGACCACGTCGCTGACGCGACCGCGTCGCATGGAAATCATGGCCTCCCACGCGACCGCGTACTCCACGCGGCCGCGTGCCTTGCATTTTCGACGTAAAAGGGTGCACAATGCTATATTGTGCGAGAGTGGTGCTGGATTGGTGCTGGAAGCACAATCCTGGTCACGCGACCGCGTCGCCGACGCGGCCGCGTCAATTATTTTCTGATGCACACTGACGCGATCGCATGACCCATGCGATCGCGTCACCTTAATTTGGCAATTGAATTATATTGAACAGAGAGTTGTGCTGGAGCGAGGCTGCACTCGCGCCAGCAGCACAATGTAGGTCACGCGACCGCGTGATCGACGCGATCGCGCCCCCCTTCCTGACGCGCATCCACGCAAACGCGTGCCTTCCGCGGCCGCGTCGCATGCGCCGCACAGCTCAACCCAATAAGCCAAATTATCTTATCTTTCTCTTCTCCAAACCCTACTTTTTCTTTTTCCCCCTTCTTTCTTCTTTCTCCCTTTCCCCTTCTACCTCACCTTTCACTTCCTCTCTCTCTCACCACCATTAACAAGGTTTTTCCTTCTTCTTCCTTCTTCTCTTTTCTATCATTCTTATTATAGTATGTATATATATTATTATTTTCTTTTTCTTTTCTTTTTCTTTTCACATCTTTATTTTTCCTTCTTCTTCTTTTACATGGTGTTAGAAACCTTTTGAGTCATCATTCCTCATTATATGCTTGTGGATTATTGCAAATTGTTTGACAATTATTTTTCTCCTATTTAAGGGATTGCTTGCATGTTCAATTCCATACTTTTTATATCTTGTTTACCATGCATGCCATGTATTTGTGAAAAAGCCCATATAGCACTATACACTTTTCTATATTACTTTACTCTACTCTGCAATGCTTGCTTTTCACAAATTCCCTTTCATACTTTATTATTTAAATTTAATTGTCAATACAAACGTGATAGTTAGTTTGTTACAAATGGTAACCTAACTTGGACATTGAATGTTTGATATATGCTACTCATGCCTTTGCCTGCATGCCAATAAACCTCTTGCATTCCATTGTCCTACATGCACTTGCTATATTTCCATTGATGAGCTTTTCACATGTAATCCGGACCATGTGTTCATGCCATTTATCTTTATTGTGCATTGACTATCACTTACAATACCCTCTTTCTTGCTCTATCTCTATGAATTTAATTTTCTTTCTCTTCCCTTCTTTCAGGATGGCCACCAAGAAAGGACAAGAGAAAGCTACTTCCAAACCATCAGCAAGAAGAGGAACTAAAAGAGCATTAGTGGCAGAGCCTTCTTCAACCGCAGTCAAGCCCTCAACAAAAAGAGTTAAGATGATAATAAAGGTTGACGACAAAGAGAAAGCCTTTCCAGCAAAGGACACTGCGCGATTTCCCAATCGCTACTGTGAGCAGATGTTCCCTATCCTAGCAGAAAGGAACTATAACAATGAATACCTTCTCATCCTCCCGCCCAATATTGCCACCTTTGTTGAGCCACAAATTGAGCGAAGACAATGGGGTTTCCTACGAAGATAGCCAAGGCAGGTCAATCTTTCTTGGGTAGTTGAGTTCTACTCCAACTTCTATATACCAACCCTGCAGTCTGTTTATGTCCGGCAGAAGCAAGTCCCCATTATAGAAGAGGCCATTAAGCAAGTTCTGAGTCTTTCCCCTATTCCAAAAGGAATGGACGCTTTTCAAGAAGCCACCCTTCAGCGCCAGAGATACCAATTTGACTGGGACTCCGTTCTCAGAGTCATTGCTTTACCTGGCAGCCGTTGGATCTACGGATACCACCGCAACCGCCCTAAGGGAATCTTGGCTTCCGCACTTACCTTGGAGGCTCGCGTATGGGCACAGATCATGTCCCATTACGTCTTTCCAAGCACTCATGAGTCCTCCTTCACTGCGGACATGGCTGTTCTACTATGGTGCATCCTTACAGAGCAACCTCTGAATCTCTCAAGACATATCCGGCATGCTATGGAGCATGTACAAATCGCGGGCAACTTACCTTTCCCCGCCTTGGTCTCAAATCTTGTCTCCGCAGCCGGAGTCTCCTGCAGAGCTGGGGACACCAAAGTCATGCTTCCACGGGATGATCAATATGTCCCTAATGGGAAATACCTCAGACTTTCAGCAGCCACTACAAGCCAGCCTACTGAGCCGGTTGAAGATATTCCTTCTTCAACACCACAAGCATCTACCACTGAGAAAGTGCTCCAGCAGATACTTGAAAAGTTGGATCGGCATGAACAAAAAGCAAAGATGAGAGAGCGCCGTGACGAGTGCCGATTCAAACACCTCAACGAGCTACTCAAGGGACGCTTCAGAGACTCAGACACCCCGGACTCCACTTCTTTTACCAGCACCGGGAGCCATACTGGTCCCGACTGTGGAGATACTGCCACCAGCCCACCCCTGTTCCTGACAGATGGCACCGAGGACGGTGCAAAGCCTTAAGTGTGGGGAGGTCGGTCAGTACCTGACTTCCGGAGGTAATTTCTCTTCTCTGACACCAATAATTAGGATATTTTAGTTAGATTTTTTTCTTTCTTTTATAGAATAGAATAAATTGCATAGGTTAGGATAGTTGCATGCATGTTCTACTTGATTGAAAAGACAATAAGTTTCTTTTTAAAAAAATCTATCTTTGGAACAAAATTTCACTACTTTTTTCAAAGTTTTTATGATAAATCTGCTTGAGTTGTATTTGGAACATGATGTTTGAGCTAAAGAACACACAACCTGTGAAAGATTTGAGCCTTTATGTATGGTTACACTATTTAACCATAATTATTTTATTCTTGTGTGTTTACTTCTCTATGATTGTAATCTATATTTTGTTTTATCTTATATGTCCAATATTTATTATATTTACATGCTTGCACATGATTGAGGCCATTATTTGTTTAAACTCACTTATCCAAATCAAGCCTACCCTTTTCAATTATCCTTGTTAACCACTTTGAGCTTTTAAAACCCCATTTGTTCTATATTTCACCACATTACTAACCTTAAGCTGAAAAATAATTGCATATCCCAAATTGAATCTTTGGTTAGCTTAAGATAGAATTGTGTGTGCTAGTTAAGTATGGGAAATTGTGGGAACAGAAGTTGTCAAGGGAATGTATCATGAAAATTTAAAGGAAATTTGGATACCCACTCATGTGAAAATATAAGAATGAAAAATCTATGTGCATTGATAAGCTTTATTTCTTTTTAAAAAAAATTCAATAAATAAGGGGACAAAATTACCCCAATGTTAAATTCAGAATTCAAAGATCAATGCACATATGATAGAATTAAAATACAAGGTTGAAACATGAGTTTGGGTTGAAAAAGGGAATTATGGGTAGCTAGGCATGAATTTAAAAGTATATAGAATATATGTATATTAGGTGAAAGCTTAGGTTAATTAAAGATTCAATTTATAAAGCTCACTTAGCTATATGTATATCCTCACCTGCACCTTGGCCCCATTACAACCCTGAAAAGACCTCATGATGTTTGCATTGGTATATTAACTGTTGTTGATTGGTTAGGAGAAAAACAAAAGTTAGAAAGCATGACTAGAGAAGAATAGAGTGATTACCATATACACTAGAGATTAGAGCGTACATACATTATCAGTGAGGGTTCAATGCTTGAATTTTCATGTTTCCAGCCTTCATAAGCTATCTTCTTGCACTTTTATCGGTTTTATTATATGATGATAGAATTAGTGGAATTTGTTTTGTAATTGTTTTGAAGGGCTTATTTACTTTTGATCAAGTGGATAATAATCATATAGTTGCATTTATTTATGTATGTAGGATTGCATTGCATTTCATGAGTTTCTGCATGTTCATACTTATTTCCTTGTCTCCTTTAATTTAACATGAGGACATGCTAATGTTTAAGTGTGGGGAGGTTGATAAACCACTATTTTATAGTTTATATTGTGTTTAATTGTTTGGTTTTGTCGTGATCCTTACCCACTTATTCAATTTAGCATGCATTTAGATTTCCTTCCTGAATTTATTACATGTTTGAAAATTGCTTCCCAGAGACTTTAATTATTTACTTTTAATTCTCCTTTATTCGATTCGATGCCGTAATCTGTGTGTCAAGCGTTTCAGGCTTTATAGGGCATGAATGAGACGAAGATTGGAGAGGAAGCTAGCAAAAATGGAAGGAACACAAGAGTTTGAGGACATAACCAGTGAAAAGTGACGCAGTCGCATGGCTCACATGACCGCGCGAAGGAGCGCAAATCGCAGTGACGTGGCCGCATGGCTTGCGCGGCCGTGCGGATTGGAAAGCACAAGCAATGCGGTAACGTGGACGACGCGAACGCGTGAAGAGGAAAAGCGATAGCGACGCGTCCGCATGGACGACGCGATTGCGTGACATGCGCGATCTGCATAAACTGCAGAATCTGAAACCAGCGATTTTGGACCCTATTTCGGCCCAGTTTTCGGCCCGGAACAGCAGACCAGAGTCAGAGAATATGCAGAAACAACAGAGAAAACATTCATTAAGTAGTTTCGATCTAGTTTTTCACTCTCTTAGGTTTTTTTTCTCTCTAGTTTTAAGAATTTTAATTTTCAATTGATCTTAGCATTGGAACATTGAGAAGAGTTATTTTCCTCATCAAGACTTCATCACTCTAGTTTGTTCTCTTAACTTGGTTTTATTCTTCCATGTTTTTTGTTATGTTCAATTTTGTCATTCAGATATTTTTATGATTAATTAATGCAAGGATTATTTCTTTTTAATTTAAATTCCATTCCAATAATCATGTCTTCTTTTAATTCCCTTTCATGTGCCATGGATTCTTTATTTACAATGCGTGAGTAGTTTCATTACTTGATGGGGAGTTGATTAAAAGTAACTCTTGAGTTGGAAGGATTGAAAGAAAAATTTGTAATTGGGTTGAATGTTAGATTGCTATCCTGTCACCGACGCCAATCCCTTTGAACTAAGTGGGTTGCAACTTGTGAACAGATCTGGCATTTCCACTTGTTTGACTTTCTCTTACCTAGTAAGGGATAACCAAACAGAACAACTATTAATTATAAATTAATCTTACAATCACACCATCAATGATAGAGATTCTAACCAATCAATTCCCAATCAAGGCCTCTTATTTTTATTATTTAAAATTCCTCAATTTAAATCCCAATTTACTTAGCTCAACTCTTTTTGGAATATCTGATTAATAAAACAGCACATTTTTCTGCAACTCGTTGGGAGACGACCTGGGACTTAAAACTCCCAGTAATTTTAATTTAAACCTTCAGTGACATATTTCTAAATTGATAGGCAGATTTTCGGTGAGTTAAGAACTATACTTGCAACCATTTTAATAAATTTTTAATTCACCAGCTTCTGCACTCCATCAGGTATCTCAGGGATTTCTTGATGAGGGAATTCCTCATGCTCTTGTTGAGGTCCATGAGTGAGCTCTCTTGATGTGCAGTCAAATGTTCTACTACTGAGCTATGGACCCTTGAGATGAATCTCTCCATCTCCCATGACTTGGAGGTGGAAGCTTTTGTCTTACCTTTCCTCTTTCTAGAGGTTTCTCTGGCCTTAGGTGCCATAAATGTTTATGGAAAAACAAAAAGCTATGCTTTTACTATACCAAACTTAGAATGTTGCTCGCCCTTGAGCAAAAGAAGAAAGAATAGAAGAAGACGAAGAAGATATGGAGGAGAGAGAGAGATGTTTGTATTTCGGCCATTTAGGGTGGGTTTGGGTGGGAAGGATGGATGGATGTGAGTGGTGAAGAGGTGATGGGGAAGATAGATTGAGGTGATTGGTGAAGAAGAGATAAGGTGGGTTGAGGTAGGTAGGGATCCTGTGGGGTCCACAGATCCTGAGGTGATCCTGTGGGGTCAACAGATCTTGAGGTGTCAAGGATTTATCATCCCTGAACCAATTAGGCGTGTAAAATGCCCTCTGCATGCAATCCTGGCGTTTAACACCAGTTTGATGCTTGTTTCTGGCATTAATCGCCAGTTCTATGCTTGTTTTGGGTGTTCAACGCCAGTCTGCAGCATGTTTCTGGCGTTGAACACCAGTTCCATGCTTGTTTCTGGCGTTTAATGCCAGCTTTCCTCAGGGTACAATCCTAGCGTTTGGACACCAGACTGCCGCATGTTTCTGGCGTTCAACGCCAGATTCATGCTCTGTTCTGGCATTGAACACCAGCCATATGCTCCTTACTGGCATTTAAATGCCAGTAAGCTCTTCCTCCAGAGTGTGCTGTTTCTTCTGCTATTTTTGATTCTATTTTTAATTTTAGCATTTGCTTTGTGACTCCACATGATCATGAACCTAATAAAACATAAAAGAATAATAAAAATATAAATAAATAAAAATTGGGTTGCCTCCCAATAAACACTTCTTTAACGTCAATAGCTTGACAGTGAGCTCTCATAGAGCTTCAAAGGTGATCAGGTCAATGTTGTAGACTCCCAACACCAAACTTAGAGTTTGGATGTGGGGGGTTTCTCAACACCAAACTTAAAGTTTGGTACACCAAACTTAAAGTTTGGTACACCAAACTTAGAGTTTGGGTGTGGCCTCCTAATACCAAAATTAGAGTTTGATTGTGGAGGCTCTGTTTGACTCTGTATTGAGAGAAGCTTTTCATGCTTCTTCTCCATATATACAGAAGAACACCCTTGGGTCTTAAACACAAGGTAGTCCCCATTCAATTGAAGGACTAATTCTCCTCTGTTAACATCTATCACAGCTCCTGCTGTGGCTAGGAAAGGTCTTCCAAGGATGATGCATTCATCCTCCTCCTTCCTAGTGTCTAAGATTATGAAATCAGCAGGGATGTAAAGGCCTTCAACATTCACTAACACGTCCTCTACCAATCCATAATCTTGTCTTACTGACTTGTCTGCCATCTGTAATGAGAATGTGGCAGGCTGTACCTCAATGATCCCCAGCTTCTCCATTACAGAGAGTGGCATAAGATTTATGCCTGACCCTAGGTCACACAGAGCCTTCTCAAATTTCATGGTGCCTATGGTACAGGGTATTAAGAATTTACCAGGATTTTGTCTCTTTTGAGGTAAAGTTTGCTGAACCCACGTATCTAGTTCACTAATGAGCAAGGGAGGTTCACCTTCCCAAG
The DNA here is from genome assembly GCF_003086295.3 of Arachis hypogaea. Taxonomy (NCBI): domain Eukaryota; kingdom Viridiplantae; phylum Streptophyta; class Magnoliopsida; order Fabales; family Fabaceae; genus Arachis; species Arachis hypogaea. The sequence goes on from NC_092038.1 coordinate 105,807,274, forward strand.
TCTCATTACCAAACAACTTGGCATTCAGCTTTATGATGGCTCCTAGATATTGAGTAACTTGCTCTCCAATTACATCTTCATCCTCTTCAGAGGAAGAATAGTTTTTAGAGCTCATGAATGGCAGAAGGAGGTTTAAAGGAATCTCTATGGTCTCTATATGAGCCTCAGATTCCTTTAGGTCCTCCATAGGGAACTCTTTCTTGTCTGGGAGATGTCCCATGAGGTCTTCCTCATTGGGATTCACGTCCTCCCCTTCCTCTCTAGGTTCGGCCATGTTGATTATGTCAATGGCCTTGCACTCTCTTTTTGGATTCTCTTCAGTATTGCTTGGGAGAGTACTAGGAGGGGTTTTAGTGATTTTCTTACTCAGCTGGCCCACTTGTGCCTCCAGATTTCTGATGGAGGACCTTGTTTCACTCATGAAACTTAAAGTGGCCTTGGATAGATCAGAGACTATGTTTGCTAAGCTAGAAGTGCTCTGCTCAGAATTCTCTGTCTGTTGCTGAGAAGATGATGGAAAAGGCTTGCTATTGCTGAGCCTGTTTCTTCCACCATTATTAAAGCCTTGTTGAGGCTTTTGTTGATCCTTCCATGAGAAATTCGGATGATTTCTCCATGAAGAATTATAGTTGTTTCCATAAAGTTCACCCATGTAATTTACCTCTGCCATTGCAGGGTTCTCAAGATCATAAGCTTCTTCTTTAGAAGATGCCTCTTTAGTACTATTGGATGTATTTTGCCATCCATTCATACTTTGAAATATCATGTTGACTTGCTGAGTCAACATTTTGTTCTGAGCTAATATGGCATTCAGAGTATCAATTTCAAAAACTCCCTTCCTCTGAGGCGTCCCATTATTCACGGAATTCCTCTCAGAAGTGTACATGAACTGGTTATTTACAACCATGTCAATGAGTTCTTGAGCTTCTGCAGGTGTTTTCTTTAGGTGAATGGATCCACCTACAAAATGGTCCAGTGACATCTTAGAGAACTCAGATAGACCATAATAGAATATATCCAGAATGGTCCACTCTGAAAGAATGTCAGAAGGACACCTTTTGGTCATCTGCTTGTATCTTTCCCAAGCTTCATAGAGGGATTCACCATCTTTTTATTTGAAGGTCTGAACATCCACTCTAAGCTTGCTCAGCTTTTGAGGAGGAAAGAACTTAGCCAAGAAGGCCGTGACCAGCTTATCCCAAAATTCCAAGCTATCTTTAGTTTGTGAATCCAACCATGTTCAAGCTTTGTCTCTTACAGCAAAAAGGAAAAGCATGAGCCTGTAGACTTCAGGATCTACTCTGTTAGTCTTAACGGTCTCACAGATGAAAGTCTATGGAACTTGCAGTTCTGTTGCATTAGAGCAACTAGTTGAGGCTTCAGCTCAAAATTATTTGCTCCAATGGCAAGGATTGAGATGCTTCTTCCATCAAACTTGGAAGTAGGTGTTGTATAGTCACCAAGCATCCTCCTTGCATTATTGTTGTTGGGTTCGGCTGCCATATCCTTTTCTTGTTCGAAAATTTCAGTAAGGTTGTCTCTGGATTGTTGTATTTTAGCTTCTCTCAGTTTCCTCTTTAGAGTCTTTTCAGGTTCATGATCAGCTTCAACAAGAATGCCTTTTTTCTTGTTCCTGCTCATATGAAAAAGAAGAGAACAGAAAAGGAAGAGGAATCCTCTATGTCACAGTATAGAGATTCCTTTATGTTAGTAGAAGAAGAAAGGAATAGAAGAAGGAAAAGAGTTAAGAATCCAAACACAAGGGGGAAGATAGGTTCGAATTTCTTGAGATGAAGAAAAGAGTGTTAGTATTTAAATAATTAAATAGAAGAAGAAGAGAGAGAGAAGTTTTCGAAAAAATTAATTTTGAAAAAAGGTTAGTGATTTTCGAAAATTAAAGGAAGAAATAAAATTAAAATTAAAATTTGAAACAATTAGTTAATTAAAAGAATTTTGAAAAAGAGGGAGATAATTTTCGAAAATTAGAGAGAGGAAAGTAGTTAGGTGGTTTTGAAATGATAAGAAACAAACAAAAAGTCAATTAGTTAGTTAACAAAGATTAAAAAATCAATTTTAAAAAGATAAGAAGTTAGAAAAGATATTTTGAAATTGATTTTGAAAAAGATATGATTTGAAAAAAAGATATTTTTAGAAGATATGATTGAAAATGATATTTTGAAAAAGATTTAATTTTAAAATTTAAAATTGATTACTTGACTAACAAGAAAATAAAAGATATGATTCTAGAATTTAAAGATTGAACCTTTCTTAACAAGAAAGTAACAAACTTCAAATTTTTGAATCAATCACATTAATTGTTAGAAAAGTTTTCGAAATTTTGAAATAAAGATAAGAAAAAGATTTTGAAAATAAATTTTAAAGATTTTCGAAAATAATAAAAAATGAAAAAGATTTGATTTTTGAAAAAGATTTTGAAAAGATAGGATTTTAAAAATTAAAAATTTGACTTGACTTATAAGCAATAGCTAAGTTTTTAAAAATTTTTGACTAAGTCAACTCAAATTTTTGAAAATTATGAGCAAAATAAGGAAAAGATATTTTTTTAAATTTTGAATTTTTAATGATGAGAGAGAAAAATATGAAAATGACTCACAACATGAAAATTATGAATCAAAACACATGATGCATGCAAGAACACTATGAATGTCAAGATGAACACCAAGAACACTTTGAAGACCAAGATGAACATCAAGACTTATTTTTGAATAATTTTCAAGAAAAGAAAAATATGCAAGACACCAAACTTAGAAATTTTTAATGTTTAGACACTATGGATTAAAAAATGCATATGAGAAACAACAAAAAGCACAAAACAAGAAAATATCAAGATCAAACAAGAAGACTTACCAAGAACAACATGAAGATCATGAAGAACACATGCATGAATTTTTGAAAATTGCAAGAAAATGGGAAACATGAAATTGACACCAAACTTAAAACATGACACAAGACTCAAATAAGAAAAACAAAATATTTTTTGTTTTTATGATTTTATTGATTTTTTTGTATTTTATTTTATTTTTTTGAAAACATATAGGAAAAATAAAATAAGAAATTCAAAATTTTTAATAAGAATTCCAGGAATCTTTGCAATGTTAGTCTAAAGCTTCGGTCCAGGAATTAGGCATGGCTTAATAGCCAGCAAAGCTTTTTATGAAAGCTTCTGTCCAAAACACTAGACATAGCCAATGGCCAGCCAAGCTTTAGCATATAAATCAAACATACAACAGCTGATACTTCATCAAACTTCATATATTGATAAGGGGAAGCCTCAATCCAATTGAGTTAGACATGGCTTTACAGCCAGCCAAGCTTCAACATGCTTCATGAAACACTAGAATTCATTCTTAAAAATTTAGAATAATTTTTTGAAAACAGAAGTAAAAAATTTTTTTGAAAGATTTTTGAAAAATTTTTGAAAATAAAACAAAAAAAAATTACCTAATCTGAGCAACAAGATGAACCGTCATTTGTCCAAACTCGAACAATCCTCGGCAACGGCGCCAAAAACTTGGTGCACGAAATTGTGATCTCTAACAATGGTGATCAACTTGGTATGCGCGTTTATAACTCAGCACTTTCTTCACAACTTCGCACAACTAACTAGCAAGTGCACTGGGTCGTCAATTTTTCTTGTTTGATCTTTGGTTTGTCTTGTTTTGTGTCTTTTCTTGTTTTTCTTGTGCTTTTTCAAATTTTTAGTTTTCAAAAAAATTTTATTTATCACGTTAAATTTATAGATCAGTTGGCTAGAGCGTTGGTTTATGTTATTGGCAATTGGGTATCTTCTTTTTAAAACTTTTTCAAAAATAATTTTTCTTTGATTAAATCTTGTGCCTAACTTTAAGTTTAGTGTTCTCTTGTTAATTTTCTTTAATTTTCGAAAATTTATTTTGTTTTTCCAAAAATTTTAAGTTTGGTGTTCTTTCTTTTGTTCCTATTGCTCTTGTGAGTCTTGAAGGTGTTCTTAAGTCTTCTTTGTGTTTTGATCTTAAAATTTTTAAGTTTGGTGTCCCTTGGTGTTTTCCCTCCAAAATTTTCAAAAAACAAGGAGCATTAGATCTAAAAATTTTAAGTCTTGTGTCTTTTGTGTGTTTTTCTCTTTCATCAAAAAATTCAAAAATAAAAAAATCAATAAAATTATAAAAACCAAAAATATTTTGTGTTTCTTGTTTGAGTCTTGTGTCATGTTTTAAGTTTGGTGTCAATTACATGTTTCCCTTTTTCTTGCAATTTTTGAAAATTCATGCATGTGTTCTTCATGATCTTCAAGTTGTTCTTGATGAATCTTCTTGTTTGATCTTCATATTTTATTGTTTTGTGTTGTATGGTGTTTTTCATATGCATTTTTGCATTCAAAGTGTCTAAGCATTAAAAATTTCTAAGTTTGGTGTCTTGCATGTTTTCTTTCTTGAAATTTTTTCAAAAATAAGTCTTGATGTTCATCTTGATATTCAAAGTGTTCTCGGTGTTCATCTTGACATTCATAGTATTCTTGCATACATCATGTGTTCTGATTCATAATTTTCATGTTGTGAGCCATTTTCATGTTTTTCTCTCTCATCATTAAAAATTCAAAATTCAAAAAAAAATATCTTTTCCTTATTTTGCTCATAATTTTCGAAAATTTGAGTTGACTTAGTCAAAAATTTTTAAAAACTTAGCTATTGCTTATAAGTCAAGTCAAATTTTCAATTTTTAAAATCCTATCCTTTCAAAATCTTTTTCAAAAACCAAATCTTTTTCTTTTTTTTATTTTCGAAAATTTTTAAAATTTATTTTCAAAATCTTTTTCTTATCTTTATTTCAAAATTTTGAAAACTTTACTAACAATTAATGTGATTGATTCAAAAATTTGAAGTTTGTTTCTTTCTTGTTAAGAAAGGTTCAATCTTTAAATTCTAGAATCATATCTTTTAGTTTCTTGTTAGTCAAGTAATCAATTTTAAATTTTGAAGTTAAATCTTTTTCAAAATATCATTTTCAATCATATCTTTTAAAAATATCTTTTTTTCAAATCATATCTTTTTCAAAATCAATTTCAAAATATCTTTTCTAACTTCTTATCTTTTTAAAATTGATTTTTAAATCTTTTTCAACTAACTAATTGACTTTTTGTTTGTTTCTTATCTTTTTCAAAACCACCTAACTACTTTCCTCTCTCTAATTTTCGAAAATTACCTCCCTCTTTTTCAAAATTCTTTTAATTAACTAATTGTTTCAAATTTTAATTTTAATTTTATTTCTTCCTTTAATTTTCGAAAATCACTAACCTTTTTTTAAAATTAATTTTTTCGAAAACTTCTCTCTCTCTTCTTCTTCTATTTAATTATTTAATTACTAACACTCTTTTCTTCATCTCAAGAATTCGAACCTATCTCCCCCCTTGTGTTTGGATTCTTAACTCTTTTCCTTTTTCTATTCCTTTCTTCTTCTACTAACATAAAGGAATCTCTATACTGTGACATAGAGGATTTCTCTTCCTTTTCTGTTCTCTTCTTTTTCATATGAGCAGGAACAAGGAAAAAGGCATTCTTGTTGAAGCTGATCTTGAACCTGAAAGGACTCTGAAGAGGAAACTGAGAGAAGCTAAAATACAACAATCCAGAGACAACCTTACTGAAATTTTTGAACAAGAAAAGGATATGGCAGCTGAACCCAACAACAATAATGCAAGGAGGATGTTTGGTGACTATACTACACCTACTTCCAAGTTTGATGGAAGAAGCATCTCAATCCCTGCCATTGGAGCAAACAATTTTGAGCTGAAGCCTCAACTAGTTACTCTAATGCAACAAAACTGCAAGTTCCATGGACTTCCATCAGAAGATCCCTATCAGTTTTTAACTGAATTCCTGCATATCTGTGAGACTATTAAGACTAATGGAGTAGATCCTGAGGTCTACAGGCTCATACTTTTCCCTTTTGCTGTAAGAGACAAAGCTAGAACATAGTTGGATTCACAACCTAAAGATAGCCTGGACTCTTGGGATAAGCTGGTCACGGCCTTCTTGGCTAAGTTCTTTCCTCCTCAAAAGCTGAGCAAGCTTAGAGTGGATGTTCAGACCTTAAAACAAAAAGATGGTGAATTCCTCTATGAAGCTTGGGAAAGATACAAGCAGATAACCAAAAGGTGTCCTTCTGACATGCTTTCAGAGTGGACCATTCTGGATATATTCTATTATAGTCTATCTGAGTTCTCTAAAATATCACTGGACCATTCGACAGGTGGATCCATTCACCTAAAGAAAATGCCTGCAGAAGCTCAAGAAGTCATTGACATGGTTACAAATAACCAGTTCATGTACACTTCTAAGAGGAATTCCGTGAATAATGGGATGCCTCAAAGGAAGAGAGTTCTTGAAATTGATGCTCTGAATTCCATATTGGCTCAGAACAAAATGTTGACTCAGCAAGTCAACATGATTTCTCAAAGTCTGAATGGATGGCAAAATGCATCCAACAGTACTAAAGAGGCATCTTCTGAAGAAGAAGCTTATGATCCTGAGAACCCTGCAATGACAGAGGTAAATTACATGGGTGAACCTTATGGAAACACCTATAATTCCTCATGGAGAAATCATCTGAATTTCTCATGGAAGGATCAACAAAAGCCTCAACAAGGCTTTAATAATGGTGGAAGAAATAGGCTCAGCAATAGCAAGCCTTTTCCATCATCTTCTCAGCAACAGACAGAGAATTCTGAGCAGAGCACTTCTAGCTTAGCAAACATAGTCTCTGATCTGTCTAAGGCCGCTTTAAGTTTCATGAGTGAAACAAGGTCCTCCATCAGAAATCTGGAGGCACAAGTGGGCCAGTTGAGTAAGAAAATCACTGAAACTCCTCCTAGTACTCTCCCAAGCAATACTGAAGAAAATCCAAAAAGAGAGTGCAAGACCGTTGACATAATCAACATGGCCGAACCTAGAGAGGAAGGGGAGGACGTGAATCCCAATGAGGAAGACCTCATGGGACGTCTCACAGACAAGAAGGAGTTCCCTATTGAGGATCTAAAGGAATCTGAGGCTCATATAGAGACCATAGAGATTCCTTTAAACCTCCTTCTGCCATTCATGAGCTCTGAAAACTATTCTTCCTCTGAAGAGGATGAAGATGTAACTTGAGAGCAAGTTGCTCAATATCTAGGAGCCATCATGAAGCTGAATGCCAAGTTGTTTGGTAATGAGACTTGGGAAGGTGAACCTTCCTTGCTCATTAGTGAACTAGATATATGGGTTCAGCAAACTTTACCTCAAAAGAGACAAGATCCTGGTAAATTCTTAATACCCTGTACCATAGGCACCATGAACTTTGATAAGGCTCTGTGTGACCTAGGGTCAGAGATAAATCTTATGCCACTATCTGTAATGGAGTAGCTGGGGATCATTGAGGTACAGCCTGCCACATTCTCATTACAGATGGTAGACAAGTCAGTAAGACAAGCTTATGGATTGATAGAGGGCGTGTTAGTGAAGGTTGAAGGCCTTTACATCCCTGCTGATTTCATAATCTTAGACACTAGGAAGGAGGAGGATGAATGCATCATCCTTGGAAGACCTTTCCTAGCCACAGTAGGAGCTGTGATAGATGTTAACAGAGGAGAATTAGTCCTTCAATTGAATAGGGACTACCTTGTGTTTAAGACCCAAGGGTGTTCTTCTGTTTACATGGAGAGGAAGCATGAAAAGCTTCTCTTAATACAGAGTCAAACAGAGCCCCCACAATCAAACTCTAAGTTTGGTATTGGGAGGCCACAACCAAACTCTAAGTTTGGTGTTGAATCCCCACATCCAAACTCTAAGTTTGTTGTTGGGAGTCCACAACATTGACCTGATCACCTGTGAGGCTCCATGAGAGCCCACTGTCAAGCTATTGACATTAAAGAAGCGCTTATTAGGAGGCAACCCAATTTTTATTCATCTAATTTTATTTTTATTTTATTGTTCTTTTATGTTTTATTAGGTTCATGATCATGTGGAGTCACAAAACAAATACTAAAATTAAAAACAGAATCAAAAACAGCAGAAGAAAAAGCACACCCTGGAAGAAGAGCCTACTGGTGTTTAAACGCCAGTAAGGAGCATCTTTCTGGCGTTCAACACCAGAACAGAGCATCTTTCTGGCGTTGAACGCCAGAAACAAGCAGCATTCTGGCGTTCAAATGCCAGGATTGCACCCGGAGGAAAGCTGGCGTTAAACGCCAGAAGCAAGCATGGAACTGGCGTTCAAACGCCAAAACATGCTCCAGACTGGCGCTGAAAGCCCAAAACAAGCATAAAACTGGCGTTTAACCCCAGAAACAAGCATCAATTTGGCGTTAAACGCCAGGATTGCATGTAGAGGGCATTTTACACGCCTAATTGGTGCAAGGATGATAAATCCTTGACACCTCAGGATCTGTGGACCCCACAGGATCCCCACCTACCTTAACTTACATTCTCTCTTCTTCACCAATCACCTCAATCTCTCTTCCCCATCACCTCTTCACCACTCACATCCATCCATCCTTCCCACCCAAACACACCCTAAATGGCCAAAACACAAACATCTCTCCATCTCCTCCATATCTTCTTCCTCTTCATCTATTCTTTCTTCTTTTGCTCGAGGGCGAGCAACATTCTAAGTTTGGTGTGGTAAAAGCATTGCTTTTTTGTTTTTCCATAACCATTTATGGCACCTAAGGCCGGAGATGGAGAGATTCATCTCAAGGATCTATAGCTCAGTAATAGAGCATTTGACTGCACATGAAGAGAGCCCACTTATGGACCTCAACAAGAGCATGAGGAATTCCCTCATCAAGAAATTCCTGAGATACCTCAATGGATATATTTTCCTCCATACAACTATCGGGAGCAACTAAGGATAGGAGCACCAAAATCACTAGGGATGAAGCAACAGAGGCAAGGAAGAGACATAGAGGAGCTCAAAGAGCACCATTGGTTCTTCAAGAGGAAGACGCCACCCTCACTAAGGTGGACTCATTCCTTAATCTCCTTGTCTATTTATTTTCTGTTTTCGATTTTCGAACTTCATGTTGTCTATGTTTGTGTCTTTATTACATGATCATTAGTATTTAGTAACTCTGTCTTAAGGCTATGAATAATTCCATAAATCCTTCACCTTTCTTAAATGAGAAATGTTTTTAATACAAAAGAACAAGAAGTACATGAGTTTCGAATTCATCGTTGAAATTAGTTTAATTATATTGATGTGGTGACAATACTTTCTGTTTTCTGAATGAATGCTTGAACAGTGCATATTTTTTATCTTATTGTTTATGAATGTTAAAATTGTTGGCTCTTGAAATAATGATGAACAAGAGAAATGTTATTGATAATCTGAAAAATCATAAAATTGATTCTTGAAGCAAGAAAAAGTAGTGAAGAACAAAGCTTGCGAAAAAAATGGCGAAAACAAATAGAGAACGAAAAAGAAAAAGCAAGCAGAAAAAGCCAATAACCCTTAAAACCAAAAGGCAAGGGTAAAAAACAAAAAGGGGTCCAAGGCTTTGAGCATCAATGGATAGGAGGGCCCAAGGAAACAAATTCAGGCCTAAGCGACTAAATCAAGCTGTCCCTAACCATGTGCTTGTGGCATGCAAGTCCAAGTGAAAAGCTTGAGACTGAGTGGTTAAAGTCGTGATCCAAAGGAAAAGAGTATGCTTAATAGCTCTGGACACCTCTAACTGGGGACTTTAGCAAAGCCGAGTCACAATCTGAAAAGGTTCACCCAGTTATGTGTCTGTGGCATTTATGTATCCGGTGGTAATATTGGAAAACAAAGTGCTTAGGGCCACGGCCAAGACTCATAAAAGTAGCTATGTTCAAGAATCAACATAATTAACTAGGAGAATTAATAACACTATCTGAATTCTGAGTTCATATAGATGTCAATCATTCTAAACTTCAAAGGATAAAGTGAGATGCCAAAACTGTTCAGAAGCAAAAAGCTACAAGTCCCGCTCATCTAATTATAACTAATATTCATTGATAATTTGGGATTTATAGTATATTCTCTTCTTTTTATCCTATTTAATTTTCAGTTGCTTGGGGACAAGCAACAATTTAAGTTTGGTGTTGTGATGAGCGGATAATTTATACGCTTTTTGGCATTGTTTTTAGGTAGTTTTTAGTAGGATCTAGCTACTTTTAGGGATGTTTTTATTAGTTTTTATGCAAAATTAACATTTCTTGACTTTACTATGAGTTTGTGTGTTTTTCTATGATTTCAGGTATTTTCTGGCTGAAATTGAGGGACCTGAGCAAAAATCTGATTCAGGCTGAAAAAGGACTGCTGATGTTGTTGGATTCTGACCTCCCTACACTCGAAATGGATTTTCTGGAGTTACAGAACTCTAAATGGCGCGCTCTTAACGGCGTTGAAAAGTAGACATCCAGAACTTTCCAGCAATATATAATAGTCCATACTTTATTCGAATCAAGATGACGTAAACTGGCATTCAACGCCAGTTCTATGCTTCATTCTAGAGTCAAACGCCAGAAACACGTCATAAACCAGAGTTAAATGCCAAAAATACGTTACAACTTGGCGTTTAACTCCAAGAGAAGCCTCTTCACGTGTAAAACTCAAGCTCAGCCCAAGCACACACCAAGTGGGCCCCGGATGTGGATTTCTGCGTTAATTACTTATTTCTATAAACCATAGTAGCTAGTCTAGTATAAATATGACATTTTACTATTGTATTAGACATCTTGGTTTCGTCTTTTATCTTAGCATCCATCTTTGGACGTTTAGTTCTTAGACTTTGGGGGCTGTCCATTCGGCATCAAAAACTTGGTGCACGAAATTGCAATCACACTTTTTGCAATCCGCACAACTAACCAGCAAGTGCACTGGGTCGTCCAAGTAATACCTTACGTGAGTAAGGGTTGAATCCCACGGAGATTGTTGGTTTGAAGCAAGCTATGGTTATCTTATTAATATTAGTCAGGATACCAATTATAGTTATCAATTGACTTGCAAATAAACAAGAGAGCATGGATTAAATAATACTTATTATCCAGTAATGGAGAATATGTTGGAGTTTTGGAGATGTTTTGTCTTCTGAACTCCTGTAACATAATGCTTTCTCACTTTCAAACATGCAAGGCTCCTTCCATGGCAAGCTGTATGTAGGGTGTCACCGTTGTCAATGGCTACTTCCCATCTTCTCAGTAAAAATGGTCCAAATGCTCTGTCACAGCACGTCTAATCATCTGTCAGTTCTTGATCATGTCGGAATAGGATCCATTGATCCTTTTGCGTCTGTTACTACGCCCAACACTCGTGAGTTTGAAGCTCATCACAGTCATCCAATCCTTGAATCCTACTCGGAATACCACAGACAAGGTTTAGACCTTCCAGATTCTCAAGGATGTTGCCAATGGATTCTAGCTTATACCACGAAGATTCTGATTAAGGAATCTAAGAGATACTCATTCAGTCTAATGTAGAACAGAGGTGGTTGTCAGGCGCACGTTCATGGGTTGAGAATGATGATGAGTGTCACGGATCATCACCTTCTTCATATTAAAGCGCGAATGAACATCTTAGAAAGGAACAAGCGTGTTTGAAGAGAAAACAGAAATAATTGCATTAATTCATCGAGACGCTGCAGAGCTCCTCACCCCCAACAATGAAGTTTAGAGACTCATGCCATCACAAAGTATAAATTTTAGATCTAAAATTGTCATGAGATACAAAATAAGTCTCTAAAAGTTGTTTAAATACTAAACAGGTAACCTAGGTTTACAGAAAATGAGTAAACTAAGACAGATGGTGCAGAAATCCACTTCTGGGGCCCACTTGGTGTTTGCTGGGGCTGAGACTTGAGCTTCTCACGTGCCTGGGCTGTTTCTGGAGTTAAACGCCAGGTTGTAACTTGTTTCTGGCGTTTAACTCCGGTACTTTGGGCGTTAAACGCCAGAATGGGCACCATTCTGGGCGTTTAACGCCAGTAAAGGTGCCATTTTTTGCGTTAAACACCAGAATGGGCACCATACTGGGCGATTAACGCCAGTAAAGGTGCCATTTTGGGCGTTAAACGCCAGAATGGGCACCATTCTGGGCGTTTAGCAAAACGCCCAGTGATGAAGGGGTTTCTGGCGTTTAACGCCAGCCAGGGTACCTGGCTGGGCGTTAAACGCCCAAATTGGCCAACATTTGGGCATTAAACGCCAGAATGGATACCATTCTGGGCGTTTAACGCCAGAAAGGTGGGGGACAGAGATTTTGCTTTCCACTTCAAATTTTTTCAAACTTTCCTGTTTTGATCCATACTTTTCTACATAAACACATTTCAAACTTTCATCATTCACCTTCAAATTTTCAAAATTAAAATCATTCTTCAAATCTCTTTCAAATCCTTTCCAAATCTTCTTTAAAAAACTCAAATATCTCTCAAATTCTTTCCATATCTTCTCAAATCTCCTTCAAAATTTTAGAAATCTCTCCCCTTCCTTATAAATATATGTTCGGGCACACCCCCTTCCCCACCATTCGAATTTGCTCTCCTCCTCTCTCTCCTCTTTCCTTTCTTTTGCTTGAGGACAAGCAAACCTCTAAGTTTGGTGTGTTTTTCCGTGATCACTAAGTTAAGGCTCATCAAGATCATGGCTCCTAAAGGAAAACAAACGAATTCAAGAGGCAAGAAAGAGAATGCTCCAAAAGACCTTTGGAGTCAAGAGAAGTTCTTAACCAAAGAACATGTAGACCATTACCACAAAATAATGGGTCTAAGGTCAGTGATCCCGGAAGTTAAATTTGATCTGAAAGAAGATGAATATCCGGAGATCCAAGAGCAAATTCGAAACAGAGGATGGGAAGTTCTAACCAACCCTGAGACAAAGGTTGGGAGAAATATGGTTCAGGAATTCTACTCAAATCTGTGGCTGACAGATAAGTAGAGAATGACTGGAACCGCTTTTCATACCTACATAACCATGGTCAGAGGGAGAATTATTTACTTCCATCTGGACAAAATAAGAGAGGTCTTCAAATTACCTTAACTACAAGATGATCCTGAATCCTTTAATAGGAGAATGGTGAGAGTAGATAAGGGGTTGGATCAAGTTCTAGAGGACATATGCCTCCCTGGAACCAAGTGGATGACCAATTCAAAAGGTGTCCCAAACCAACTCAAGAGGGAAGATCTCAAACCAGTTGCAAGAGGCTGGTTGGACTTCATAGGGCGTTCTATCTTGCCCACTAGTAACCGTTCTGAGGTTACTATCAAGAGAGCAGTGATGATTCATTGTATTATGCTGGGAAAAGAAGTGGAGATTCATCATCTGATTGCTTGTGATATTTACACAATTGCAAACAAGAACTCCACTGAAGCCAAACTGGCTTACCCAAGCTTAATCTCTTTGCTATGTAAAGATGCTGGGGTGAGGATGGGAGTAGATGAATTCATCCTAATTGAGCACCCAATCACCAAGAGGTCAATGGAAGGACAAATGCAAGATAACTCTATCAAAAGGAGGGCGCAGGAGTTCCTCCCTGAACTTCCTGAAATTGACTACTAGACTCGTCTAGAAGCATCTGTTGCCAAGCTGCAAGAAGCTATGGAACAAATTAAGGAAGAACAGCAGAATCAAAACTGCATGCTCTGCAAATTGTTGAAGGAACAAGAGAAGCAGGGGCGTGAGCTACAGGAGTTGAAGTGCCAAAAGCTCTCCCTTGAAGGATCAAATACTCCACAAGTTGAGGGAGCATCCACTTCTCAAGATCAAGGTTGTTGAGTTCTAACTCTGTGATAATTTCTATCATTAAGAGTCTATTTTAGAGTAATTTAAAATTCTGTTTTCTATTACTATTAGTCTTATCTTATATCTATTTTTAAGTCTTGTTCTTAATTCATGATTAATTAAATTTAAAGTTCATGTCTTAAAGCTATGAATGTCCTATGAATCCATCACCTCTCTTAAATGAAAAATGCTTTAATCACAAAAGAACAAGAAGTACAGGATTTCGAATTCATCTTTGAAACTAGTTGAATTAGTTTGATGTGGTGACAATACTTTTTGTTTTCTGAATGAATGCTTGTACAGTGCATATGTCTTTTGAATTTGTTGTTTTAAGAATGTTAAAATTGTTGGCTCTTGAAAGAATGATGGAAAAGGAGAAACGTTATTGAGGATCTGAAAAATCATCAAATTGATTCTTGAAGCAAGAAAAAGCAGTGAATACAAAAAAAAGAGAGAAAAAGAAAAATATATAAAGTTGTGATCCAAGGCAAAAAGAGTGTGCTTAAGAACCCTGGACACCTCTGATTGGGGACTCTAGCAAAGCTGAGTCACAATCTGAAAAGGTTCACCCAGTCATGTGTCTGTGGCATGTATATATCCGGTGGTAATACTGGAAGACAGAGTGCTTTGGGCCACAGCCAAGACTCATAAAGTAGCTATGTTCAAGAATCATCATACTTAACTAGGAGAATCAATAACACTATCTGAGTTCTGTGTTCCTATAGATACCAATCATTCTAAACTTCAAAGGATAAAGTGAGATGCCAAAACTGTTCAGAAGCATAAAGCTACTAGTCCCGCTCATCTAATTGGAGCTAAGTTTCTTTGATATTTTGGAGTCTATAGTATATTCTCTTCTTTTTATTCTATTCTGATTTTCAGTTGCTTGGGGACAAGCAACAATTTAAGTTTGGTGTTGTGATGAGCGGATAATTTATACGCTTTTTGGCATTGTTTTTAGTATGTTTTTAGTATATTTTTGTTAGTTTTTGTTATATTTTTATTAGTTTTTAGTTAAAATTCACTTTTCTGGGCTTTACTATGAGCTTGTGTGTTTTTCTGTGATTTCAGGTCTTTTCTGGTTGAAATTGAGGGACCTGAGCAAAAACTGATTCAGAGGCTGAAAAGGACTGCATATGCTGTTGGATTCTGACCTCCCTGCACTCGAAGTAGATTTTCTGGAGCTACAGAAGCCCAATTGGCGCGCTCTCAATTGCGTTGGAAAGTAGGCATCCTGGGCTTTCCAGCAATGTATAATAGTCCATACTTTGCCCGAAATTTGATGGCCCAAACCGGCGTTACATATCAGCTTCAGAATTTCCAGCGTTTAACGCCGGAACTGGCACAAAAATTGGAGTTAAACGCCCAAACTGGCATAAAAGCTGGCGTTTAACTCCAGAAAACGTCTCTACACATGAAAGCTTCAATGCTCAGCCCAAGCACACACCAAGTGGACCCCGGAAGTGGATTTTTATGTCATTTACTCATTTCTGTATACCCTAGGTTACTAGTTCACTATTAATAGGACCTTTTTATATTGTATCTCTACCTTATGACACTTTACACGTTTCTCATTGTATCTTCTACAGCATGAGTCTCTAAACCCCATGGTTGGGGGCGAGGAGCTCTGCTGTGTCTTGATGGATTAATGCAATTACTACTGTTTTTCATTCAATCACGCTTGCTTATATTCTAAGATATCACTTGTTCCTAAACTTGATGAATATGATGATCCGTGACACTCATCATCATTCTCACCTATGAACGTGTGCCTGAAAACCACCTCCGTTCTACCTTAGATTGAGTAGATATCTCTTGGATTCTTTAATCAGAATCTTCGTGGTATAAGCTAGAACTGATGGCGGCATTCAAGAGAATCCGGAAGGTCTAAACCTTGTCTGTGGTATTCTGAGTAGGATTCAAGGATTGAATGACTGTGACGAGCTTCAAACTCCTGAAGGCTGGGCGTTAGTGACAGACTCAAAAGAATCACTGGATTCTATTCTAACCTGATTGAGAACCGACAGATGATTAGCCGTGCTGTGACAGAGCGCGTTGAACATTTTCACTGAGAGGATGGGAGGTAGCCATTGACAACGGTGAAACCCTACATACAGCTTGCCATGGAAGAAGCCTTGCGTGCATGAAGAAGAAGACAGTAGGAAAGCAGAGATTCAGAAGATAGAGCATCTCCAAAACCTCAACCTGTTCTCCATTACTGCAAAACAAGTACTTATTTCATGTTCTTTTACTTTTCACAATCAACCCTGATAATTATTGATATCCTGACTAAGAGTTACAAGATAACCATAGCTTGCTTCAAGCCGACAATCTCCGTGGGATCGACCCTTACTCACGTAAGGTATTACTTGGATGACCCAATGCACTTGCTGGTTAGTTGTGTGGAATTGCAAAAGTGTGATTGCAATTTCGTGCACCACTTATCATGCCATCTTTTTGCTTTCTCTTTGTAAATTTTTTCATTTTCGAAAGCATTGAGTCTGAATTCCTCTAACTCATTTAACTGGAGCAATCATTTTTCTCTAGCTAACTTGGCATCAAGGTTTAGGAATCTGGTTACCAGTAGGCCTTATATTCCAGTTCCACTGGCAAGTGACAGGCTTTTCCATACACAAGCTGGTATGAAGAAATCCCTATAGGAGTCTTGAATGCTGTTCAGTATGCCCACAGAGCATCATCCAAGCTTCTTGCCCAATCCCTTCTACGGTTAATCACAGTCCGTTCCAGGATTCTTTTAAGTTCTCTATTAAAGACTTCAGCTTACCCATTTGTCTGTGGATGATATTGAGTAGCTACCTTGTGGCTAACTCCACATCGAACCAAAGCAGAGTAAAGCTGTTTATTGCAGAAATGAGTGCCCCCATCACTGATTAGTACTCTAGGGACACCAAATCTGCTGAAGATGTGTTTCTGGAGGAATTTCAGCACTGTCTTAGTATCATTAGTGGGTGTTGCAATAGCTTCAACCCATTTGGATACATAATCCACTGCTACCAAAACATAAGTGTTTGAGTATGATGGTGGGAAAGGCCCCATGAAGTCAATACCCCATACATCAAACAACTCAATCTCCAAGATCCCTTGTTGAGGCATGGCATAACTGTGAGGCAGATTGCCAGATCTTTGGCAACTGTCACAGTTAAGTACAAACACTCGGGAGTCTTTATAGAGAGTAGGCCAGTAGAAGCCACATTGGAGGACCCTTGTGGCTATTCGCTCACTTCCAAAATGTCCTCCATACTGTGATCCATGGCCAGAGGATCTTCTGTGCTTCTTATTTAGGCACACATCTACGAATTACTCCGTCTGCACATCTCTTGAAGAGATATGGTTCATCCCAAAGATAGTATTTTACATTCGTGATCAATTTCTATGATTGTTGCCTACTGTACTCTTTGGGTATGAATCTCACTGCCTTATAGTTTGCAATGTCTGTGAACCATGGCACTTTCTGGATGGCAAATAGGTGCTCATCTTAAAAGTTTTCAGAGATCTCAGTAAGAGGGAGGGATGCCCCTTCTACTGGTTCTATTCGGGACAGGTGATCTGCTACTTGGTTCTCTGTCCCTTTTCTGTTTCTTATTTATATATCAAACTCCTACAAAAGCAACACCCATCTGATGAGTCTGGGTTTTGAATCCTGCTTTGTGAGTAGATATTTAAGAGCAGCATGGTCAGTGTAGACAATCACTTTTGATCCTACTAAATAAGATCTGAACTTGTCAATGGCGTAAACCATTACAAGTAACTCTTTTTATGTGGTTGTGTAGTTCTTCTGTGCGTCATTTAAAACACGACTGGCATAGTAAATGAAGTGTAGAAGCTTGTCATGCCTTTGTCCCAACACTGCACCAATGGCATGGTCACTGGCATCACACATCAGTTCAAATGGTAATATCCAGTCTGGTGCAGAGATGACTGGTGCTGTGATCACCTTAGCTTTCAGAGTCTCAAATGCCTGCAGACACTCCTTATCAAAGATAAATGGCGTGTCAGTAGCTAGCAGATTACTCAGAAGTTTGGCAATTTTTGAAAAATCTTTTATAAATCTCCTATAGAATCCTGCATGCCTCAGAAAGCTTCTGATTGCCTTAACATTGGCAGGTGGTGGTAATTTTTCAATTACCTCTACCTTAGCTTGATCCACCTCTATTCCCTTGTTCGAAATGTTGTGCCCAAGGACAATTCCTTCAGTCACCATAAAGTGACATTTTTCCTAGTTTAAAACCAGGTTAGTCTCTTGGCACCGTTTTAGAACAAGTGCTAGATGGTCAAGACAAGAGCTGAATAAGTCTCCAAATACTGAAAAATCATCCATGAAGACTTCCAGAAATTTTTCCACCATATCAGAGAAAATAGAGAGCATGCACCTTTAAAAGGTTGTAGGTGCATTGCACAAGCCAAATGGCATCCTTCTGTATGCAAATACTCCGGATGGACATGTGAATGCTATTTTCTCTTGATCTTGGGGATCTACTGCAATTTGATTATAACCTGAATATCCATCCAAGAAGCAGTAGTATTCATGACCTGCCAGTCTTTCTAGCATCTGGTCTATGAATGGTAAAGGAAAATGATCCTTTCTGGTGGCTGTATTGAGTCTTCTATAATCAATACACATACGCCACCCTGTAACTATTCTTGTAGGAACCAGTTCATTTTTTTCATTATAAACCATTGTCATACCACCCTTCTTAGGGACGACTTGGACAGGGCTTACCCAGGGGCTATCAGAAATGGGATAAATAATCCCAGCCTCTAGTAATTTAGTGACCTCCTTCTGCACCACCTCCTTCATGGCTGGATTCAGCCACCTCTGTGATTGAACCACTAGCTTAGCGTCACCCTCCAATAGGATCTTGTGCATGCATCTGGCTGGGTTAATGCCCTTAAGATCACTGATGGACCACCCAAGAGCTATCTTGTGTGTCCTTAGCACTTGAATTAGTGCTTCCTCTTCCTGTGGCTCTAAGGTAGAGCTTAAGATTACAAGAAAGGTATCACCTTCTCCCATAAATGCATATTTCAGGGATGGGGGTAAGGGTTTGAGCTCAGTTTTGGGAGGTTCTATTATTCTCTCTGGTTCATCCAGATCAGGCTGAGCATCTTTAAAGATATCCTCTAGCTATGATTCAAGACTCTCAGTCAAATTGACCTCTTTTACTAGAGAGTCAATAATATCAATGCTCATGCAGTCATTTTGGGTGTCTGGATGCTGCATAGCTTTGACAACATTCAACTTAAACTCGTCCTCATTGACTCTCAGGGTCACTTCCCCTTTTTGGACGTCAATGAGGGTTCGTCCAGTTGCTACGAAAGGTCTTCCTAGAATGAGAGTTGCACTCTTGTGCTCCTCCATTTCCAGCACCACAAAGTCAGTGGAAAAGGAAAGTGGCCCAACCTTGACAATCATGTCTTCAATCACGCCTGATGGGTATTTAATGGAGCCATCAGCAAGTTGGAGACATATCGGGGTTGGTTTGACTTCTTCAGTCAAACCAAGCTTTCTGATATTAGATGCAGATATTAGGTTGATGCTTGCCCCAAGATCACATAAAGCTTGCTTGGTACAAGTACCCTCTAATGTGCATGGTATCGTAAAGCTTCCGGGATCTTTAAGCTTCTCAGGTAAGCTTTTCAAAATGACTGCATTGCATTCTTCAATAAGGTAAACTTTTTCAGTTTCCCTCCAATCCTTCTTATGACTTAAGATCTCTTTTATGAACTTAGCATAAGAGGGTATTTGCTCAAGTGCCTCTGCAAACGGAATCTTTATTTCAAGAGTCCTGAGATAGTATGCAAAGCGGGAAAATTGCTTATCCTATTCCGCTTGAAAGAGTTTTTGAGGATAAGGCATTTTGGCTTTGTATTCCTCAACCTTAGTAGCTGTAGGTTTATTGCCTACAGATGTGGGTTGAGAAGCCTTTTTAGAGGGGCTGCTATCAGCACTTGTATGTGTCTGATCTCCCACTGGCGTTTGAATGCCAAGGGTGGAAGTTGGAGTGGCGTTAGACACCAATTCCTTACCTATTTCTGGTGTCTGAATGCCAGAACTGTGCTTCCTTTAGGCGTTCAATGCCAACTCCTTGCCTGTTTCTGGCGTTAAACGCCAGGACTGAGCATGGGTTGGGCGTTCAACGCCAGCTTTACATCTCTTTTCTTGCATTTGAGCGCCAGAATTATTCCTCTTTGGGCTCTGACTGTCCTCAGAGGGATTTTGGGTAGCAGTTTGTTCATTTCTTGGCTTCCTGCTGCCTTGAAGTGAGGTATTTAATGTTTTCCCACTTCTTAATTGAACTGTTTGGCACTCTTTTGTTATTTGTTTTGATAATTGCTGTTCTGTTTGCTTCAACTGGACTTCGATATTCATATTAGCCATTATTGTTTCTTGCAATATCTCCTTGAATTCGACTAACTATTTTGTTAGAAAATCTAATTGCTGATTGAATTCAGTAGCTTGATCTGCAAGACTGAGTTCAGCAGTTACTGTTTTAGCCTCTTCGTTGATGGAAGGTTCACTGCTTAGGTACAGATGCTGATTTCTGGCAACTGTATCAATGAGCTCTTGAGCTTCTTCAATTGTCTTTTTCATGTGTATAGATCCACCATATGAGTGGTTTAGAGAAATCTGAGCTTTCTCTGTAAACCCATAATAAAGGATGTCTAACTGCACCCACTCTGAAAACATTTCAGAGGGGGCATTTTCTTAGCATCTCTCTGTATCTCTCCCAGGCATCATAAAGGGATTCATTATCTCCTTGTTTGAAGCCTTGGATGCTCAGCCTTAGTTGTGTCATCCGTTTTGGAGGAAAATAGTGATTCAGTGAAAAAGGTCCAAATGCTCTTGTCACAGCACAACTAATCATCTGTCGGTTCTCGATCATGTCGGAATAGAATCCATTGATTCTTTTGCGTTTGTCATCACGCACAACAATCGCGAGTTTGAAGCTCGTCACAGCCATTCAATCCCTGAATCCTACTCGGAATACCACAGACAAGGTTTAGACTTTCCGGATTCTTCGGAATGGCCGCCAATAATTCTAGCTTATACCACAAAGATTCTGATTAAGGAATCCAAGAGATACTCGCTCGGTCTAAGGTAGAACGGAAGTGGTTGTCAATCACGCGTTCATAAGGATGGATGATGATGAGTGTCACGGATAATCACATTCATCATGTTGAAGTGCAACGAATATCTTAGAACAAGAATAAGCTTAATTGAATAGAAAATAGTAGTAATTGCATTAAAACTCGAGGTACAGCAGAGCTCCACACCCTTAATCTATGGTGTGTAGAAACTCCACCGTTGAAAATACATAAGTGATGGTCCAGGCATGGCCGAATGGCCAGCCCCCACAAACGTGATTGATAAACCACTATTTTATGGTTTATATTGTGCTCAATTGAGTAGTTTTTATCAACTCTTTACTCACTTATTCATACAATTCGCATGTTTTACATTTTCCTTCCAGATTTTGTGCTATGATTGAAAACATGCTTCTTTGATCTTATATTTGCTTATTATTAATTCTCTCTTATTACCATTAGATGCCTTGATATGTGTCTTAAGTGTTTTCAGATATTATAGGGCAGGAATGGCTTGGAGGATGGAAAGGAAGCATGCAAAAGTGGAAGGAATACAAGAAGTTGAAGAAGTTGTTAAGCTGACCAGTCTGACATCTTCGCACTCAAACGGCTATAACTTTAGCTATAGAGATCTAAACGACGTGGTTCTAATTGCGTTGAAAAGCTAACATCCGGG
Organism: Arachis hypogaea; assembly: GCF_003086295.3. Classification (NCBI taxonomy): domain Eukaryota; kingdom Viridiplantae; phylum Streptophyta; class Magnoliopsida; order Fabales; family Fabaceae; genus Arachis; species Arachis hypogaea. The sequence continues at coordinate 105,828,826 of NC_092038.1, forward strand.
GCTTCGATTTAATATATAATATGCCATAGTTGTCCTGAAGCTAGGCAACGCGAACACGTGATTTACACGGATGCATCGCATCTGCGAACTTCAATCCGCGCGGCCGCGTGGACGACGCCTCCGCGTCACTAGGCCGCGACTTGTATGGACCAGAAAGTGCTGGAAGTGACTTCTGGACTGTTTCTGACCCAGTTTTCGGCCCAGAGAACACAGATTAGAGGCTATAAAGTGGGGGAATGCATCCATTCATGATGATGCTTTTCATAATTCACTTTTCATGTTTTAGATGTAGTTTTTAGAGAGAGAGGTTCTCTCCTCTCTCTTAGGATTTAGGTAGGATTTTTAGAAATTAGGATTTAGGACTTCTCTTAGTTTTAGGAGTGACTCTCGATCCCAGGTTCAATGTTTTTTACTTTATATTTATCTCTTACTCTCAGATACTTTAATGCTTGCTTGTATTAGTTATGTTGCCTATTTGGCTTATGCCACATTCATGATGATTTTCTCATTTAATGTTATTTGAGGTATTTCAGTTTAATATTGCCTTCTTTTATTTATGCCATTGATTATTCCCAATCTGAAGACATTTTTATTCCAGTAGAATTAATTTACTTTTCCCTTTTTGGTCTTGGTTTAGAAATCAGTAACTCAGGAGTTATCTTAGCTTAACATAATTGATAACTGTTATCTTTGCTAATTGAATTGAATTTCAATAATCCCAACCTTTTCTTAGGAAATAAATATGATTCGAAGGTCAAATTAATTAGTCCCTTGACTTTCCTTTGCTTTAGCAAAGGTCAACTAAGTGGAATTAAGATTCAACTTTCATTATTATTGATAAGAATAGCTAAGTCTAGACTTCCAATTTCTCATACCTTGTCAAAAGTTTGCTTTACAGTATTTATTTATTTTAATTACTATTTAAATTAATTACCATATTCATTCCTCATTCTCAAAACCCCAATTTACAATCTCCATAACCAATAATAAGAACATACTTCCCTGCAATTCCTTGAGAAGATGACCCGAGGTTTAAATACTTCGATTATCAATTTATTTAGGGGTTTGTTACTTGTGACAACCAAATCATTTGCACGAAAGGATTTCTGTTGGTCTAGAATCTATACTTACAACACGATTTTATAAAATTCTTTACTAGCAAAAATCCTAACGTCAAAATGGCGCCGTTGCCGGGGAATTGCAAACGTGTGCCTTATTATTGGTTATTGTAAATATTTTTCAATATATATATATATATATTTTCTTTTACTTGTTTATTTGTTTCTCCTTTTTCGCCTTTTATTTCTGATAACTACTATGAATTCTCACCCCTCTCGCTTTGAGTTTGGTTCTAACTTTGTTGAAGGAAATAGAAACCAAAGCAGGAATATGCATCAAGGTCAGACCAATCAAGGATGGATGGAGCCAAGAGGATCTAATCAATCCTTTAGGCAACAACACCCTCCAAGATATCATGGACAACGACCATTCTACAATGCACACCCAGCTAAAAGATTTGGTGGACCGCCTTGTAGCTACCAACACGCCCTGATGACAAGTCATCATATACCCATTTTTCAAGCTAATTTCACTTGTTTTGTTAGCATTTATGCACTTTCTTGCATCCTAAGTAAGTGATTTGGAGTGAAAATGCACAACTTCTCTAAATCAAGCAACCACCATGAAATTAATGTTAAATCATGAGGTTTAAGCTAATTTTAATTGTATTTTAATTGATTTATAAGCCTCTTAAATTTAGTGATACTTTGAGTGGTTGTTTGGTTTATTTTAGGTGAAGAAAAGAAAAGAAAATGAAAAGCGTGGCCTAAGAAGCGTGACACAAGAAAAGGAAAGCATGGCCAAAGAGGAGAGAAGCGTGCCGCAACTAATGAGGGAAGCAACCTTGCCCTCCACAAGGGCAGACTGCCCTTTAGGAGGGCAGCATTAAGTGACCAAGCCAAGGAAGGCAACTCTGCCCTGCCCACTCCAAGGGCAGAGCACAAAATGATGCCATGGAACCAAGAGAAGCAAACTCTGCCCTGCCCTTGTGGAGAGCAGAATCGGGCTCCATGAGGAAGAAAATCAAGAAGAAAATATCAACTATGCATGCTACAAGGCTCGAGCAAGGGACCATGAGGAAGCCAAAGACTAAGGGTGAATAGCGTGCCAAAAAGCCAAGAGAAAAAGAAGCGTGTTTGCATCGGCCCAGGTTCGAACAAGGGCATGCAATATGGCAACCCTGCCCTGCCCTTGGCGCGGGCAGGGCAGCATTTGAATTGGCGCATCACACACAAGACCTTGGCGCACCATTTCTCAACCTGGCGCACCAATTTCCTCGTCCTGGCAGCATCTGGCGTGCGCGTTCCCTCCCTGGCGCACCAACCCGTTCCTGCCCTGCCCTTGGCGCGGGCAGGGCAGCGTCCCACGCACCAATTCACTCTGGCGCACCAATTTCCTTTCCTGGCGCACCAACCTTCGCATCTGGCAGCACCATCCGCACGTAATCCTCAATCTGGCAGCACCAACATTCCCGCCCTGCCCTTGGCGCGGGCAGGGCAGCCTCTGGCGCACCAAAACGCGCACCACGCAGCACCAAGACGCAACATGGCCGCACCAACTCCAAGCACCAAGCATCAATTTTCTGCCCTGCCCTCCACAAGGGCAGGGCAGCCTCCTGGGAGTGGTTTTTGGGCCAAAATTCAAATTAAAAATTCATTTGAATTCATTTCTTCACCAATCCAAAAGCCCATCCAAATCCCATTATCCAAGAATAGAAAGTGTATAAATAGGACTTAGTTTGATGTAATTAGAATTTTTTTTTGGAAGCGACCTTTAGCTACCTTTACTTTGAGCTTTGAAATTTTGCTTTCATTTTGAGCTTTTAACTTTTGTCTTTGAGCTTTCTTGAGAGATTTGTCCGAGCACCAAGAGGATCAAAGGAGAATTGATTGATCTCCTTCCTCACTTATCTTGGGCAATTCTACTCTTCTGTTTTCTGAGCATTGGGTGTGTGAAATTGGGGAAATTCTGTCCCAATTCCCATTCAAGCTCTTTGCATTTTATTTTCTGCATAATTGAATCTCAATTCTGTTCTTCTACTGCTTTATCTTTAATTTTTTGTCAATTGCTTAGTTAATTCAGATCTGGGAAGGAAATTGGGTTTTAGGCTCTGCTACCTAAGCCCTTGGGATCCTGAGATCATAATTCACTCTTGGTTCTTCTGTGAACCTCTGCTGCATTTTATTTCAATTCTGTTTGAATGCTACTTGCTCCTGATTTAAATTCTGCTCAATCTCTTGCTACAATTTACTTCAGCTTTGTTTAGATCTTGCAATCCCATTCCTCAATTCCCTTTTATATTCAAGTCATTTATCTTTCTTGCCCTTTAAGTTACTGCAATTTAAGTTTCTTGCACTTTAAGTTTCAGTCATTTACTTCCTCGCTCTTTAAGATTCTGCACATTTACAATTCTGTTCTTCAATTTACTGCACTTTTCCCTTCCCCCTTTACATTTAATGTCATTTACTTTTTGTTAAACACAAATCACTCAACTAAAACTTGAATCGCTTGACTAAATCAACCACTAAACTAAAATTGCTCAATCCTTCAATCCCTGTGGGATCGACCTCACTCATGTGAGTTATTATTACTTGATGCGACCCGGTACACTTGCCGGTGAGTTTTGTGTTGGATCGTTTTCCACACATCAAGTTTTTGGCGCCGTTGCCGGGGATTGAAATAGATTGACAATGATTAAGTGAAGTGGAGGTCTAGATTAAGCATTTTTCTTTTCTGTTGTTCTAACTCTCACTAACACACTAACTGTTTGAATTTTTGCTTAAACTAACTGAACCTTCATTCTAGCTATAGATTGAAGTCTCATTGGCTTTCTGGGTTTGTGTGTTTATTGTTGTGTGTTTGTATGTTAGGTATAGGGAGATCCTCTCCTATCATCACTGAAATTGATCCAAGGACTCTTCGGAGAATAAGAAGAGCTGAAAGAGGGAAGTACATTGTTGGAGAAGAAGAAGAATCTGAGGAGGAATTCCAAGATATGGAAGGAGATACCAATCAACCAGGAGACGGAGCCAACAATAATCAACAACAGAGAAGAGTTTTGGCTTCATACACATTTGCAAATGCCAAGCATTGTGGGAGTAGCATTCTTCCTCCCAATGTCAATGCAAACAACTTTGAACTCAAGCCACAACTCATCACTCTGGTTCAAAACAATTGTTCTTTTGGAGGAGGGCCTTTGGAGGATCCAAACCAACATTTGTCCACTTTCTTGAGAATCTGTGACACAGTGAAAACAAATGGTGTGCCTCCTGATAGCTACAAGTTGCTACTCTTCCCATTCTCTCTCAGAGATAAAGCCACTCAATGGCTAGAGACTTTTCCAAAAGAAAGCATCAACACTTGGGATGACTTAGTGAGCAAGTTTCTTGCCAAATTCTACCCCCCTCAAAGAGTCCTAAGGTTGAAGACAGAGGTTCAAACATTCACTCAAATGGAGGCCGAGAACTTATATGAAGCATGGGAGAGATATAAGGCTCTATTGAGGAAGTGTCCACCAGAGATGTTCACTGAGTGGGACAAGCTACAAAACTTCTATGAAGGCCTCACCCTTAAAGCTCAAGAAGCTCTTGATCACTCTGCCGGAGGCTCTTTACAACTCATGAAGACCACAGAGGAAGCTCAAAACCTCATTGAGATGGTGGCCAACAACCAATATTTCTTTGCTCATCAAAGACAACGCCAACCATCACAGAGAAGAGGAGTCATGGAGTTGGAAGGAGTTGATTCAATCTTAGCTCAAAACAAGATGATGCAGCAACAGATTCAACAACAATTTGAGCAAATGGCTAAGAGAATTGATGGCTTGCAAGTGGCAGTAGTGAACACCACAAGCCAACCTCCAACCACTTGGGTGCAAAATGAAGAAACTCAAGAGGAGCAACAACAAGAGCAAGTCCAATACATGCACAACCAAAATCCTGGAACAAATGAAGTCTATGGTGATACCTACAACCCATCTTGGAAGAACCATCCCAACCTTAGATGGGGAGACAACCATACCCAAAACCAACAACCATGGCAAAGAAACACAGGCCAAAACAATTGGAAAAACACAAACCATAACTCCCAGCCAAACACTAACCAAAACTCATACAGAAAACCACAAAACAACTACCCAAATTCTAACCAATACCCACCCAATAACCACCCAACTAACCAAAACACTTATATTCATCCATCAACACCCCAAAATCAAACCATCTCCCAAGACTCACAGAGAATCACCAATCTAGAGCTACTCTTGGAGAAACTAATGAAGAGCCAAGAATTGACAAACAAAAATCAAGAAGCCTCCATGAAGAACCTAGAGAGGCAGATTGGACAAATCTCTAAAAAGATCTCTGTTGAGAAACCATCAAGTTCACTACCTAGTGACACCATTCCCAACCCAAAGGAAGAATGCAAGGTTGTGCAACTAAGAAGTGGAAGGGTGTTGACAGATGGTAACCAAGGAGAAACAAAGAAGCTTATGGAGAATGACACTGAGCCAACAAAGAAGGATGAAACCATCAACCAAGACAAGATAAGCAAGAGTGCTTCAGAAAAGCTCACAGAGGAAGACAACAAGCCACAGAATTTAAAGAAAGGCAAGCAAATCATGGAGGAACCAATTCCAAAACAGCATCAAGTGGTGAAGAGCTCAACACCACCACTGCCTTACCCACAAAGATTTCACAAGGAAACAAAGGACCAGCACTTCCACAAATTTCTTGAGACTTTCAAGAAATTGGAAATTAACATACCTTTGGCAGAGGCTTTGGAGCAAATGCCCCTGTATGCTAAGTTTCTAAAGGAGCTTATCAACAAGAAAAGGGATTGGAATGAGAAGGAAACGGTGATGCTAAGCGAAGAATGTAGTGCACTCATTAAAAAGGGACTCCCTCCCAAGCTTGAAGACCCTGGAGGTTTCTTCTTACCATGCACCATTGGAAACCTGTTTATTAACAAAGGGATGTGCGATCTAGGAGCAAGCATAAATCTAATCCCATATTCTCTAGTGAAAAAGCTTGGCATAGAGGAGATGAAACCAACAGAAATGACTTTGGAATTGGTGGATCAATCAATAGTCTATCCTAAGGGGCTGATTGAGAACCTTTTAGTTAAGGTTGGCAAGTTCATCTATCCGGCAGACTTTGTGATCCTGGATTCTCCAGAAAATGGAAATGACTCCATAATACTTGGTCGACCATTTTTGGCCACTGCTAGAGCCATTGTGGACATAGAGCAAGGAGAGCTAACCCTCAGGATGCATGAGGAGAGTATCATCCTGAAAGTCTTCCCAGAATTACAAATGGATGAAGAGAAAAGCAGAATGAGTGATGATCTCCCTCCAAAGCAATCAACTGAAAAGGAAGTGGAACAGATAAACAAACAGATACAAGAAGAAAAGGGGATTCACAAGGAAGCAGGAGTGATCAGCAAAAAGGAAGGCATCACAACTCAAGTCAGTACCAAGAAAGGAAGATCAACAAGCAAGAAAAAGGCTCACAAAGGGTGGAAGAACAAGAAAATCCCAACTGAAGGATTCTCTAAGGGTGATAAGGTGCAATTAATATACCAACAGCAGGGAGCAGAAGATTATTACACTGTCAACCAAATTCTCTCTCTTGAGCATATGGAAATTGAGCATCAAAGCACTCAGAGAAAGCTGACAGTGAGAGGTGACAAGCTGAGACATCATCAACATCAACCACCTTAAAGGGAGGATAATGTCAAGCTAATGACAATAAAAGAGCGCTTCATGGGAGGCAACCCATGGTTTAAGATTTCTGTTTTCTCTTTTATTTAATAAGCTATGATTCCTCTGAATATGATTTTGAATTTTCATGCCTGGTGAATGCATATATCATTTTGAAGCACATGGCAAACTTCTAAGTTTGGTGTACCTTAAGGCACACCCAAGCTCATTATTCAAAGAAGAGTATTGTCTTTTAAAGCATATGCATAAGTCTTTTGATAAAGCATGTAACCAAACACTAAGTTTGGTGTCTGCATAATCAGAGGATCATTTTCCAATCATGGACTCAAAACCATACAGACAAGGAATCATACATCAATATTTTAAAAAAAAAAAAATACATCAATTGTGAGATTGGTTTACAATTGTTAAGCCATTCCCTAAATAAAAGATAAGTTTGGTGTTCACCAACCTTTAACATCTTTAATTAAGGGACATAATTGACCACAAAAATATTTTTCATAATAATAAAAAATTTTAATATTTCTCTTAATACAAATTAATTGCCAACGGCCATATTAATGATCTAAAGCTAGCTATCTTGATTCTTGCAGGAGAAAGAGATCAAGACAAAACTCAAGGAAGGGTCACGGCTAGGAGGAGCTATGTGAGGGAGGTCACATGTGCCTAGGAGAACTTATTCATTGGGAGCAGAATTTGCATGCATGCAACATTGGACACCGAAGTGCATGCAACCAATAGGAGGAGGATCCTCGTCAAGCCTCAACCATGCATGCAAGCCGTCCATCTCATGCATTCTTCAAATGAGCAAACCAATCTCAGCCCTTCATGAACACTCACGGTCCCCTCCTCATTCATTTATTGTGGTTTGTTGAAAAGCTTGGAAACATGGCCTATAAATAGCCGTTGCACCAACACGGCATACATTTTCCTTTATTCAAGCCATTTTCACATTAAGACCATATTCTCTTCCACTTCCAAAACCAACTTAATTTCCTTACCTCACACATCAAAACCGAACCAAAGTTCACCCCAAACACAACACATATTTCTTCTTCTACTCTCACTTCTTCCTTCTTTTCACTTTAATTCTAATGGCCTCCTCAAGCTCACAAAGAAGGCCGGGAAAAGAGCCTATGATAACCGAACCCCCAACCTTTGATGCAACCAAATTTAGATCCCAATTCCATGAAGGGAGATATCATAGGTTCATGGTGGCAAAGAATGTCATTTATGAGAAAGGCCTTGATTTGAGGGAAGGAGAATACCCCATCATGAAGCAAATTACAAGAGAAAGAAGGTGGGAACTCTTGTGTGCTCCCCTGACTGACATCAGTGCAGTAATGATTAAGGAGTTCTATGCAAATGCTGCCAAAGAAAACAAAAATAGTGCTCCCTACACAAGTTATGTCAGAGGGGTTGAAGTGAGTTTTAGCCCTGCTGCTATCACAAGAGCTCTCAAGTTGAGAACCATAACCTATCCAGAGCTTAGTTATGAGGATAGATTGCAACGACAAAATAATCCTGATGAGATCCTGCAAGGGATATGCATGGAAAATACAGATTGGGAGAGAGATTCAAAGGGGATTCCAAGTCACATAAGGAGGGTAAATCTTACCCCAGTGGCTAAAGGATGGTTTGAGATAGTGAGGAGGTCTATTCTTCCTACTGGAAATGCCTCTTGGGTCACAATCAAATGAGCTCTCTTGACACACTGCATCTTGCATGGGGGTGAAATCAATGTTGCACAACTCATAGCCGACAGCATTCAAGAAATGGCCGATAGCACAAGCAAGTCAAAAGGTCTTGGACATCCAAGTACCATCCTCAGGCTATGTAACAGAGCTAATGTAATTTTTGAAGATGAGGACATAACAAAAGTGAAGGTAGGAAAATGGATTACCAAGAAGAGCATGGAGGGAATTAATGAAGAAGAAAATCAAGAAGGGGTAGTAGCTCCTAGACAAAGGAGATCACAAAGAGAGGAAGGACGAAATCAAGCTTATGAGGCCATTGATATGAGCCAATTGCAAAGATCAATTGATGAATTATCTCAGCAGCTCATGCAGGCTCAACAAGGTCACAACCAACTTATGCAGGCCGAACAAGGCCAAAATCAAGAGGGCCAAGAGAAATATCTAGAGCCCCATCCTGAATTCATGGAGCAATTCTTGAAAGAAAAAGAAGCACGAGAAGCCTGGCAGCATCAAATGGAGGAGAAACAAGAGAGTTGGCAACAACAAATGATGACTCAGCAGCAAGAATTTCAAGCACAGATCCTTGAAGGGCAGAAAGAGCAATACAAAGAATTCAAGGAATCATATGATAAGCTGTATTTCAGTCAAGCTAAAGCATCGGAATATAGTCACAACCTGTATCAATGGAAGAATGTTCATCATACCTTGGGAGAAGTTAGACACGTACAAAGAATGGAGTATGATGAAAACATGCAAGCAAGGTTGGAGTACTTGACCCACAATTTGCCAACACTCAATCCTGAGGTCAAGCCATTTGAGCAATGCCCTGAATTCTTAGCCAAGCAACAAGCAAAATCTCGTCAATACACTGAGTCAACCTTTAACACATTGGAAACTTTTGGGCTCAAAGGACTCATAGATTCTGTTTGGGCTAGAAGATGTCCTGGAGAAGAGATCCAAGATTACTCCAAGACAGGGAAGAGAAAGAAGAAGAAGGGAGAATCAAGCAGCAACCATGACCATTAGAAGGTGGCAAAGTTCTTTCATTCCCCCTCTTTCATTTCTCTAATAAGGAGATGCATGTCTGAAACATGATATGCCTTCATCATTTTTTTCTTTTACTTTATGCATTTTCTGTTCTTTGCTTTTCATTTTAGTTAGTTAATAAATATCTAGAAAAATGACAAACCTGCTTAATGCTTGTATCCATCACTTAGCTTTAAATATTGCTTTGCTTCCCAATTGCTTAAATAAAAGAGTTTGGTTTGAATTGAAAAGTAAAATGTCCAATGTTGCATGAGTATGAATGGAAGTTGGTGGTGGCACATGTGTTTGATTAAATGCATAACTCATGAAATAAGTGTTGCATAATATCATTCTCATTCAATTGTGAGTTAGCTTGCTGTCATAAAAACTCATATCAAGAATGAAACAACCCTTGGTAACAAAAACAGAAAGAAAAAGGGAAAGAAAAAGCCAAAATGGCAAGAAAAACAAAGAATAAAGGTTGGACACCAATGGTTTGAACCTTAGGACAAATGCCTGTGGTGTTCTTGTACTGAGATCTGCTTGGATGAGTAAATTCTAAGGGGTATTTTGAAACCCGGTCACTTAGATCAACTGATTTGGGATGGCCAATTGAAAATCCACAATAAAGAGCAACTTAGATACAAAGCACTTAGTAATCCAAAGAGATGCTGGGCATCAATGATCCTAGGAAGAATTAATGAGCTAAGTGTCTGTGGTGGAAAGATGTTGAGCAAAAGAAAAGAAAATAAAGCCAAAGGCTATGCTGCAGCATTTGACACCCAACCTATAAAAGAGTAATAAGCCTGTTTAAGCCTTGTAAGCTAAGAAAAGTTATCAAGGGAGTGAGTAAAAAGTGAGTCTTATAACAGCAAGTTTAGCAAACCTTTGATGCAAAATGTGTATTATGCAGCAGCAACAATAAATGAGTGTCATTGTCTGCATAAATGCCCCATAAGATCAAGTTCTGCTATCTGCATAATAAGGATATGCATTCTTTTCTTATTCATTTCAATTACTCTTAGTTTTGATGCTTGCTTGGGGACAAGCAAGGTTTAAGTTTGGTGTTGTGATGACAAGTCATCATATACCCATTTTTCAAGCTAATTTCACTTGTTTTGTTAGCATTTATGCACTTTCTTGCATCCTAAGTAAGTGATTTGGAGTGAAAATGCACAACTTCTCTAAATCAAGCAACCACCATGAAATTAATGTTAAATCATGAGGTTTAAGCTAATTTTAATTGCATTTTAATTGATTTATAAGCCTCTTGAATTTAGTGATACTTTGAGTGGTTGTTTGGTTTATTTTAGGTGAAGAAAAGAAAAGAAAATGAAAAGCGTGACCTAAGAAGCGTGACACAAGAAAAGGAAAGCGTGGCCAAAGAGGAGAGAAGCGTGCCGCAACTAATGAGGGAAGCAACCTTGCCCTCCACAAGGGCAGACTGCCCTTTAGGAGGGCAGCATTAAGTGACCAAGCCAAGGAAGGCAACTCTGCCCTGCCCACTCCAAGGGCAGAGCACAAAATGATGCCTTGGAACCAAGAGAAGCAAACTCTGCCCTGCCCTTGTGGAGAGCAGAATCGGGCTCCATGAGGAAGAAAATCAAGAAGAAAATATCAACTATGCATGCTACAAGGCTCGAGCAAGGGACCATGAGGAAGCCAAAGACTAAGGGTGAATAGCGTGCCAAAAAGCCAAGAGAAAAAGAAGCGTGTTTGCATCGGCCCAGGTTCGAACACGGGCATGCAATATGGCAACCCTGCCCTGCCCTTGGCGCGGGCAGGGCAGCATTTGAATTGGCGCATCACACACAAGACCTTGGCGCACCATTTCTCAACCTGGCGCACCAATTTCCTCGTCCTGGCAGCATCTGGTGCGCGCGTTCCCTCCCTGGCGCACCAACCCGTTCCTGCCCTGCCCTTGGCGCGGGCAGGGCAGCGTCCCACGCACCAATTCACTCTGGCGCACCAATTTCCTTTCCTGGCGCACCAACCTTCGCATCTGGCAGCACCATCCGCACGTAATCCTCAATCTGGCAGCACCAACATTCCCGCCCTGCCCTTGGCGCGGGCAGGGCAGCCTCTGGCGCACCAAAACGCGCACCACGCAGCACCAAGACGCAACATGGCCGCACCAACTCCAAGCACCAAGCATCAATTTTCTGCCCTGCCCTCCACAAGGGCAGGGCAGCCTCCTGGGAGTGGTTTTTGGGCCAAAATTCAAATTAAAAATTCATTTGAATTCATTTCTTCACCAATCCAAAAGCCCATCCAAATCCCATTATCCAAGAATAGAAAGTGTATAAATAGGACTTAGTTTGATGTAATTAGAATTTTTTTTTGGAAGCGACCTTTAGCTACCTTTACTTTGAGCTTTGAAATTTTGCTTTCATTTTGAGCTTTTAACTTTTGTCTTTGAGCTTTCTTGAGAGATTTGTCCGAGCACCAAGAGGATCAAAGGAGAATTGATTGATCTCCTTCCTCACTTATCTTGGGCAATTCTACTCTTCTGTTTTCTGAGCATTGGGTGTGTGAAATTGGGGAAATTCTGTCCCAATTCCCATTCAAGCTCTTTGCATTTTATTTTCTGCATAATTGAATCTCAATTCTGTTCTTCTACTGCTTTATCTTTAATTTTTTGTCAATTGCTTAGTTAATTCAGATCTGGGAAGGAAATTGGGTTTTAGGCTCTGCTACCTAAGCCCTTGGGATCCTGAGATCATAATTCACTCTTGGTTCTTCTGTGAACCTCTGCTGCATTTTATTTCAATTCTGTTTGAATGCTACTTGCTCCTGATTTAAATTCTGCTCAATCTCTTGCTACAATTTACTTCAGCTTTGTTTAGATCTTGCAATCCCATTCCTCAATTCCCTTTTATATTCAAGTCATTTATCTTTCTTGCCCTTTAAGTTACTGCAATTTAAGTTTCTTGCACTTTAAGTTTCAGTCATTTACTTCCTCGCTCTTTAAGATTCTGCACATTTACAATTCTGTTCTTCAATTTACTGCACTTTTCCCTTCCCCCTTTACATTTAATGTCATTTACTTTCTGTTAAACACAAATCACTCAACTAAAACTTGAATCGCTTGACTAAATCAACCACTAAACTAAAATTGCTCAATCCTTCAATCCCTGTGGGATCGACCTCACTCATGTGAGTTATTATTACTTGATGCGACCCGGTACACTTGCCGGTGAGTTTTGTGTTGGATCGTTTTCCACACATCACGCCCCACCCTGTGCTCAGAAATCATCCTCTCGACATAACTTCGAACCACCACACTCACAAGCTTCTTTTCACCATTCACTACCACATGATCCTTATCCACCCCCACACCAATCTAATTACTCCCAAGAACCACCACTCCCCCATACACCATGCCCATATCCATCAAAGCCAGAATCATAGGTTCACCTCGAAGAATCAATAAACCAATTTAATGCAACCCTTCATCAACTGGAGCAAGCAATAAATCAATTATCTTCCAGACGTTCGGACACTCAATAGAATCCCATGGCTTCATGTGGAGAATCTAATGAAGAATGTGTTGAGGAGAAGACACGAGAAGCTCTAATGGACAACATAAAGCCTAACTTCGTACTGGGACAAGTAGAGGATGTTGTCATTATAGAAGAGGAAGAGTTGGTTGAAGATTTAGGAGATGCTGAACCTCCATGGGAACACAGAGTCATGGAAGACTCCGTCGAGGATGCTACAATTGACGCTGAGGAGGATTTTGCACTGCCTCCAATGCAAATATCTTATGAAGAACTGGACGGAATAACCCAGGACGCAGGTTTCCTTGATGATAATGATCACGAGTCCTGTTCTCTTAGTGACGAACTTGCATCCGCAAGTGATTTCTTTGAGACAGAAGAATCTTCCCCGAGTGAACATGAAGATGATGCTAAGATAGATTTTTCTCAACCTCCAATATATGACTTGAGCGATGATGAGGGAGAATTTGAAGACTCTGATCAAGACATGGTTGACATGGAAGAAATTTGCAAAGAAGCGGAAGAATTCACTGAAGACCATAAGGGAGTAGATCTTGCAGAACCACTAGAAACACTGATCCCAAGGCCATTACCACCCAATACAGACTTCAAGTGGGTAAAATCATTGACTCTTATCTTTATTTTTCTACTTGAATACGATTTGCTTGAAACAGATGGCCAGCTTAGAGCTCTCTGCAGCTTCAAGAGTAAAAGGGAAATGACTCGCACTCAGAGATGGTATGCAAGATTCAATGAAGTTTCACACTTCAATTTGAGGTGCAAGGACTGGTGTCAAGCTCAATTGAAAGGATCTCGGAAGCTATTTGGTCACTACAGTGGGAATTCAGATCACTCATCACCCGGCTGGAAAAATGCAGATCAAGACAAAAACGGGTGTAAAAGTGGAATTTGGGACCCCAAAATTCACTCTAGAAATCAACACTCTTGGGGCCTTGTCACTTGCTTTAACTTACATGAAGGCTTTCTACGCCTTGTTTGGGACCCCGGAGGCTACTAGAACTCCAAACATTGGTGGAGATTTCTGGATGAGTTCAAGCACAAGCCGCCATAACAGGAAGCTCCTCAAATGTCCAACTTAAGGACTTTAACTAAAAGTGCTAGGTGGGAGACAACCCACCATGGTATGATCATTCCTTTTTCATTTTTATTCAGTTTTATTTGTTTTCAAGTTTTATTTTATTCTTCATTGAACCTGGAATCATACATAGCATTCACATTAAGCATTGCATTTTGCATTTTGCATAAAAAAAAAGCACGCACGCGACGTGGCAGCATCGCTGACGTGTCTGCGTCACATGTGCGTTGTGAAGAAGAGAAATCAAACAGAGAGTCACGCGAGAGCGTGGCTGGAGGCGTGCCCGTGGTGTAAATCATCCCACGCGGCCGCATCGCTGACGCGTCCGCGTCACATGGGAATAATGGCCTTCCACGCGACCGCGTGACTCACGCGGCCGCATGCCCTGATTTTTGACGTAAAAAGGGTGCACAACGAATTATTGTGCAAGAGTGGAGCTGGATTGGTGCTGAACGCACAATTCTACCCACGCGGATGCATGGCTCACGCGTCCGCATCATTCCCTTCTAAAGCCCACTCACGCGATCGCATGCCCCACGTGATCGCGTCATCCAAAATTTGGCAAAATAAGATTTTGAACAGAGAGTTGTGCGAGCGCGAGGCTGCCCTCGCGCCAGTAGCATAAAACGTGTCATGCGACCACGTGACCGATGCGACCACGTCAATTCACTTAAAGCGCAAGTCATGCGACCGCGTGCCCCACGCGTCCGCGTCGCTTGCGTTGCACAGCTTTTCCTAATTTGCCAATTATCTTATCTTTTCTTCCCCAATCCTAATCTTTCCCTCCCTCCTTTCTTACTTACTTCTTTCCCTTCTCATTCTTCTTATCTTTCCCTTCTTATTCTTCTTATCTTTCATTTTATTTGTTTGCATATGATTGAGGCCATTATTTGATTTTAGCTCACTTATCCCAAATAAGCCTACCCTTTACATCACCCTTGTTAGCCACCTTGAGGCTTTTAATCCCCTTCTGTTCTATAACCACATCACTAGCCTTAAGCACAAAAATAAAAGTAAAAATCCCAAATTGAATCTTTGGTTAGCTTAAGATAGAGATTATGTATCAACTAAGTGTGGGGAAACTGTGAGAACATGGATTAATAAAGGGAATGTATCATGTTGCTAATTTTGAAGATTGAGAAATTTGGGAACCTACTCATGTAAAACAGAAATTAAAAAAAATTCCATATGCATTGATATGTTATTTTAGTTTTTATGTCTCTATAAAAAAAAGAAGAAAAAAAAAGAAAAGAAAAAAATAAATAAATATAATATAAATAAATAAATAAGGGGACAAAATTACCCCAATGTTAAGTTAATAAAAGATCAATGCATATGTGACACACATCAAAAGAAAAGTTGACACATGAGTATGTGATATAAAAGTGGGAATTATGGGTAGCTAGGCATGATTTTAGAAATTATATAGCATATATGTAAGTTAGGTGACAGCTCATGTTACTCAAAGATTCAATTTATAGCTCACTTAGCCATACATATATCATCACCTTTGCCTTGGCCCCATTACAACCTTGAAAAGACCTCATGATGTATGCATGGGTATACTAAATATTTGTTAATTGATTAGATGAAGAACAAAGTTTTAGAAAGCATGACTAGAGAAGAGTAGAGTGATTACCCTATACACTAGAGAGATTTGAGCGCATATACACTACCAGTGAGGGTTCAGTGCTTAATTCTATGTTCCCTGCTTTCATGAGCTATCTTCTTACAAGTTTACTTGTCTTTATTTTATATGATTTGAATTAGTGAAATCTGATTTATGTTTGTCTTGGAGAACTTATTTATTTTTAACCAAGTAGGTAGAAACATTTTTGCATGTAGTTACATTCATGTAGATAGGTTGCATTTCATATATCCTACCATTCCTCTTCATCTTTATAGTTTATCTTGAGCTTAGCATGAGGACAAGCTATTGTTTAAGTGTGGGGAGGTTGATAAACCACTATTTTATGGTTTATCTTGTGCTCAATTGAGTGGTTTTTATTAACTCTTTACTCACTTATTCATACAATTCGCATGTTTTACATTTTCCTTCCTGATTTTGTGCTATGATTGAAAACATGCTTCTTTGATCTTATATTTGCTTATTATTAATTCCTTGAGAAGATGACCCGAGGTTTAAATACTTCGGTTATCAATTTATTTATGGGTTTGTTACTCGTGACAACCAAATCGTTTGCACGAAGAGATTTCTGTTGGTCTAGAATCTATACTTACAACGCGATTTTATAAAATTCTTTACTAGCAAAAATCCTAACGTCAGTGATCAATAGTCTCCTAAGATGAACAATAGAATAAAACTGAGACCAAAGATAAAACGTGGTTAAAAGACACTAGTACAATAGTAAAAAGTTTTATTTATACTGAAACTAGCTACTAGGGTTACAGAGATAAGTAATTGATGTAGAAATCCACTTCCGGGGCCCACTTGGTGTGTGCTTGGACTGAGCTTGATCTTTACCCGTGTAGAGGCTTCTTTTGGAGTTGAACGCCAAGTTGTAACGTGTTTTTGGCATTTAACTCTGGTTTGTGACGTGTTTCTGGCGTTTGACTCCAGAATGCAGCATGGAACTGGCGTTGAATGCCAGTTTGCGTCATCTAATCTCAAATAAAGTATGGACTATTATATATTGCTGGAAATCTCTAGATGTCTAATTTATAACGCCGTTGAGAGTGCATCATTTGGAGTTCTGTAAATCCAGAAAATCCATTTCGAGTGCAGGGAGGTTAGAATCCAACAGCATCAGTAGTCCTTTTTCAGCCTGAATCAGATTTTTGCTCAGGTCCCTCAATTTCAGCCAGAAAATACCTGAAATCACTGAAAAACACAAACTCATAGTAAAGTCCAAAAATGTGAATTTAGGATAAAAACTAATGAAAACATCCCTAAAAGTAGCTAGATCCTACTAAAAACTACCTAAAAATAATGCCAAAAAAGCGTATAAATTATCCGCTCATCACAACACCAAACTTAAATTGTTGCTTGTCGCCAAGCAACTGAAAATCAAATGGGATAAAAGAAGAGAATATACTATAAATCTCAAAACATCAATGAATATTAGTTCTAATTAGATGAGCGAGACTTGTAGCTTTTTGCTTCTGAACAGTTTTGGCATCTCACTTTATCCTTTTGAAGTTTAGAATGATTGGCATCTATAGGAACTCAGAGTTCAGATAGTGTTATTGATTCTCCTAGTTAAGTTTGTTGATTCTTGAACACAGCTACTTTTATGAGTCTTGGCCGTGGCCCTAAGCACTTTTTTTTCCAGTATTACCACCAGATACATAAATGCCACAGACACATAACTGGGTGAACCTTTTTAGATTGTGACTCAGCTTTGCTAAAGCCTCCAGTTAGAGGTGTCTAGAGCTCTTAAGCACACTCTTTTGCTTTGGATCACGACTTTAACCACTCAGTCTCAAGCTTTTCACTTGGACCTGTATGCCACAAGCACATGGTTAGGGACAGCTTGATTTAGCCGCTTAGGCTTGGATTTTATTTCCTTGGGCCCTCCTATCCATTGATGCTCAAAGTCTTGGATCCTTTTTACCCTTGCCTTTTGGTTTTAAGGGATATTGGCTTTTTTTGCTTGCTTTTTCTTTTTCTTTCATATAATTTTTTTCGCCACTTTTTTTTTGCAAGCTTTTGCTATTCACTGCTTTTTCTTGCTTCAAGAATCAAATTTATGATTTTTTAGATTATCAGTAACATTTCTCTTTGTTCATCATTCTTTCAAGAGCCAATAATTTTAACATTCATAAACAACAAGATAAAAAATATGCACTGTTTAAGCATTCATTCAGAAAACAAAAAGTATTGTCACCACATCAATATATTAAACTAAATTCAAGGATGAATTCGAAACTCATGTACTTCTTGTTCTTTTGTATTAAAAACATTTTTCTTTTAAGAAAAGTGAAGGATTCATGGAATTATTCATAGCCTTAAAACATAGTTACTAAATACTAATGATCATGAAGTAAAGACACAAACATAGACAAACATGAGGCATAAAACCGAAAAATAGAGAAATAAGAACAAGGAATGAGTCTACCTTAGTGATGGTGGCGTCTTCTCCTTGAAGGACCAATGATGTCCTTGAGCTCTTCTATGTCTCTTCCTTGCCTTTGTTGCTCCTCCCTCATTGCTCTTTGATCTTCTCTAATCTCATGGAGAATGATGGAGTGCTCTTGGTGTTCCACCCTTAGTTGGTCCATGTTATAACTCAAGTCTTCTAGAGAAGTGTTGAGTTGTTCCCAATAGTTGTTGGGAGAAAGTGCATCCCTTGAGGTATCTTAGGGATTTCTTGATGATGAGCTTCCTCATGCATCTCTTGAGATCCATGGATGGCCTCTTTTGTTTGCTCCATCCTTTTCTTAGTGATGGGCTTGTCCTCTTCAATGAGGATGTCTCCTTCTATGATAACTCCAGCTGAGTAGCATAAATGGCAAATAAGATAAGGAAAAGCTAGCCTTGCCATGGTGGAGGACTTTTTGGCCATTTTGTAGAATTCAAGAGAGATGACTTCATGAACTTCTACTTCTTCCCCAGTCATGATGCTATGGATCATGATGACCCGATCCACAGTAACTTCAGATCGGTTGCTAGTGGGGATGATGGAGCGTTGGATGAACTCCAACCATCCTCTAGCCACAGGCTTAAGGTCCAGTCTTCTCAATTGAACCGGCTTGCCTCTTAAGTCTATTTTCCACACATATGTCCATAAGGACTTGGTCCAACCTTTGATCAAAGTTGACCCTTCTAGTGTAGGGGCGTGTGTAACGACCCAACTCCCAGTATGCCATGGCCATACAAGAAGCTAAGTGTTACTAACTTATCCTTCCTAATTGTTATCTATTATTTAATATTTGAGCCTGTTCCTTGTTAGAGCGATGCCAATTTTATGAGTAATTTTTTTTATTTGTTACGGACGTTCAGGTAAAATAAACAAGCATACAATGATAGTAATAGAAAAGTGGCATAAAGAAACATAGAAATACAGCTGATAATATACATCATGTACACTATAACAAAACATGTAGCGTTTACGCAAGATCAAGTCGGTTTACATCCTCGTCATCCTACGTAGCTAATATTTACACGACACTCCCAGGGCCTGGCCCATACAAAAAGCCACTAAACTGGCACCCAGGCTAGCCTAACCACTATATAGCTCCTAGCTCTCGGGTGTACTAACACAAGTGAGAGACTAACTATCAGATAATGTTAGACTAGAGTGTCATCAAAAGAATTCCCCTTCCGCAGTCAAACTATATCTACTCGTGGCCGTTCGGAGAATTGCCGTGAGGCTCGTCCATCTCCTCATCCTGCTCTATCTCTATCTCAGGATCCTCCTCCTCCTCATCATCCGCAGCTACAACTATACCCTCAGATCCACCAGAAACACTGCTGTCACTATGTACAAAACCATTCGCGAGCACAGGTCCGTTCGCGTATATAGGAGCTACCCCATCGTCCGGTAGTGCTGGCTCATCAGGCTGTGGAAAGTCAGGGATCGGCTCAGGGGGAAAGTCCCACTCTGGTGGTATCACAGGTACGTAGTCACCAGCTAACTCGGGCTCATCAGGAATGATAGGATCAGGTTCCACCTCATTCAAAGGTTGAGCTGGTATAGGGTGCTCGAGGTCATCAGGAAAGGATGTACAGGTGCGTCAGGATGTAACCAGGATAAGGGAAAGTCGTAAGGAGCATCAGGATCAAAATGCGGGCTAGACAGAGGATGTTGAAAAGCTTGAATAGGTAACGCATATCGTCTAATACGAGGCTCCAATCCCATGATGAAGTAACTGTGATGTACCGGATCCTCGTAGACGTAAGGGTCCTCGAACTCATAGAAGATCACGCCCGTCTCCATCTGAGGGGGAGGAAGGGAGAGAAGGGGTGAGAACTGGGGAGTCCTTAGTAGGGTCGGGGTTATTAGTTACGTTCATTTATTTGGGGTCGATTAGCAGACGAATAACATAATATAGCGAAATAGTAAACAGAAGATAAAGATAGAAATAGAAAGTAGAGACAACAGAACACAAACAGAAGAACACAAGGAAATAAAGCACACACATAGCACTCAAGCAGACAAACATAAAGAAATAGTTCACACACAAGAAGAAAAGCAACAGAGAATGATGCACAGACAAGAATGATGCATGTCTAGCCCTAGTACAGGCCATGAGCTCATGTGTCGGTTGGCTGCCCGCAATCCCGACATTTATCCGGTCACGAGTAATCCCGATTTTCCGGATACAATTTTACGTTCCTAAATAAATGCGCATATAATAATAGCCGCTCATTTGAGACAGCCTCTGCTTACTGCAGGAAAATATATATATACTCTGCTCTGCTCTGGGGATGCGGAAAATATCTATAGGTAACTTAGTTTCCCTACAGAAGCTCTGGGTTGCATTAAGCAACTAATATATATTAAATATAGCTCTGGGTTGCATCAAGCAACTAATATATATAAATACTTCTTTACTCTGTTCTGGTTTCCCTTTTCGTTGTATCTCTATACTCTGTTTTAATTACTTTGTTCTCTGTATCTCTTTTCTCTTCTCTGATTACTCTTTTCATCTGTATCTATATTACTCTTTTTCTCTTTATCTCTTTATTTTATTCCGGTTACTCTGTTTTCTGTGTTTCTCTACTCTACTCTGATTTCTCTGCTTAACGTATGTATTTAAAGCTTATGTAAATTTCGGTATGAATAGTTAACCTGTCCCAAATATAGGTTCATTAAGTCTATACTGAAACAGTTTAACTTTTCATATTATACCTAACCCTAGTCGCAACTCAAGTACTAACTAAGTTGCCCTAGTTCGTTCACTAGTCTCTGTCTGTTTTTCTGTCGTTAAAACGTTACAGACTTTTTCTTTGGTTTTTTATCTTTTCTTTGACTTTTATCTTTCTTTTATCTTTACCTCACTAATATGTTCTTACCACTCCCTAAGTGTTTTATGAAAGTAATTAGGAGAATTCTGCACTTAAAGTTGTCTTTCTAAAGCTTTTACGAAAAACTGCCTTTTTCGCATTATTTTATTACTTTTATTAAAATATTATTTTTATTTAAATATTATTATTTAATATTTTATTTTTTTATTATTTTATCATTAAATTTTCGAAAATTAACTTACTTTTTACTTTTAACCTTTAAAATTCACTTTTTACCACCCGTAACTTTTAATATTTCTACTTTTACCACCCTAACTTTCAGAAATTACCAAACAACCCCTTAAACACCAAAAATTTTACTTCCTTGCCCTTTTTAAGATCTAAGGCCTATTCTTCATTGTTCTTCATCACACTCAAAGTGTTCTTCATGTTCTTCATAAATTCTTTAGATTCTTTCTCTGTTTTTACCCGTTTTTCAGTCTTTTCAGCAACCGATTTTTACTATAATTCATAAAAAATTAGCATCAATTAAAACTTCATCTTATCTTCATGATTTCAACACAAATTGAACCTCAATTTAATCTTAGGGTTTCGTTTTTCCAGCTGCCCAAGAACATGAACTTTAAAGCTTGAATTTCATCAAATTTCATCAGGATTTCACCAAATTTTCACCAAGAATCAATCATATATGCAACCAATTTTAGGACAGCCAAATAATACAACATTCACACATCTCAAACACAAATAATCAAGATTAATTTCGTGACACCCTACCTGGTTTTGCTGCTCCTAATTCAATTAAACTTTCAGGTGGCCCTAAGCACTTTTTCCTCCTAAATCACATCAGGAAAACACATATTTAACCATGTTTCCTTGAAACCGAATCAAAAGAGAGATGGTGCAGCCAACTCACCTTGATCCCAGCCTTGATAAGTCATATGATCATGTAGAGAAAGAAGAGAGGATCATTTTGGTCGGATTGGAATTTTGATTTGAGTTTTAGTTCAGCAGAAATCAAGCTTTGAAGATTTGGAACTAAGAACTTTTCTCTCTTTTTCTCTCTACCTATTTTCGGCCACAAAGTGAAAATGAGCCAGCCTTGGGGGTTTTGGGGGTGTAGGAAGAGTTGTGATTGGTTGGCTTGGAGGTGGATTAAAATAATATTAAAATATCTCAGGTGTATAACTACTAAAACTAGATGTATCGGAACACTTGCAAAAACATCTCTAAAAATTATTTTCTGAGCTACTAGCATAAATGACACTAGTAACATATTTATTATGATAATAAAACATGAATAATGAGGCCTTAGCATTACTAAAGTCATCAGAGAGTGCTGGTGCTAAGCTGCACCAGTAAACTGTGAACCCAGTTAAACCGATTTTCAGTTTTTTAACTAAAACTGACCAGGTAACCTTATAATATCATTCAAGAAGCTTCTAATACTCATATAACGATGATATTACCCTATTATCTCTCTTCTCTCATGAATCGAGTCTGGTTCGTCAAAATGAGACTATTTACAAAAACCATATCAAAACTCCTAACCGATACGGTTCAAAAACTATGTTCTTCATAACTGCATTATCGAGCTTGCCTCATAAAAGGTTCTAGCTTAAAGATGACTTAATGACAATTAGGATTGATATTCTTGATGATATATCAAAGGTTTTCCCTTTACTGATCTTCCGGAGAAATTCGTGCTTTCAGAAAAGGTCTCGCGTACTCGAAAATCGGGTTTATACTTTGATCATGGTTCCTAGTGATCCATGCATTGGCATAGAACTCTTGAACCATTTAGATTCTGACTTGTTGAATGGGGTTGGTAAGAACTTCCCAACCTCTTCTTTGAATCTCATGTCGGATCTCCGGATACTCATTTTTCTTGAGTTTGAAAGGGACCTCGGGGATCACCTTCTTCTTGGCCACAACTTCATAGAAGTGGTCTTGATGGGCTTTAGAGATGAATCTCTCCATCTCCCATGACTCGGAGGTGGAAGCTTTTGTCTTCCCTTTCCCTTTTCTAGAGGTTTCTCCGACCTTAGGTGCCATAAGTGATTATGGAAAAACAAAAAAATCTATGCTTTTACCACACCAAACTTAGAATATTGCTCTCCCTCGAGTAAAAGAAGAAAGAAAAGAAGAAGAAGAAGAAAATATAGAGGAAAGGGAGAGGTGTGTGGTTTCGGCCAAGGTGAAGAAGAGAGGGTTGTAGTGTGTAAAAATAAAGAAGGATAGAGGGGTTTATGGGGAAGAGTGGATGGATGTGAGTGGTGAAGGGGTAATGGGGAAGAGAGATTGAGGTGATTGGTGAAGGGTTTTAGGGAAGAGTGTTTATTGGATTGTGTGAAAAAGAGAGAGAGGGTGAGTTGAGGTAGGTAGGAATCCTGTGGGGTCCACAGATCCTGAGATGATCCTGTAGGGTCCACAGATCCTGAGGTGTCAAGGATTTACATCCCTGCACCAATGAGGCGTGTAAAACGCCCTTTGCATGCAATCCTGGTGTTTAACGCCAGATTGATGCTTGTTTCTGGTGTTAAACGCCAATTCTATGCTTGTTTTGGGCGTTCAGCGCCAGTTTGCAGCATGTTTCTGGTGTTGAACGCCAGTTCCATGCTTGCTTCTGGCATTTAACGCCAGCTTTCCTCAGGGTGCAATCCTGACATTTGAACGCCAGAATGCTGCTTGTTTATGGCGTTCAACGCCAGAAAGATGCTCTGTTCTGGCGTTGAACGCCAGAAAGATGCTCCTTACTGGCGTTGAAACACCAGTAGGCTCTTCTTCCAGGGTGTGCTTTTTCTTCTACTATTTTTGATTCTATTTTTAGTTTTAGTATTTGTTTTGTGACTCCACATGATCATGAACCTAATAAAACATAAAAGAACAATAAAATAAAAATAAAATTCGATGAATAAAATTGGGTTGCCTCCCAATAAGCGCTTATTTAATGTCAATAGCTTGAAAGTGGGCTCTCATGGAGCTTCACAGGTGATCAGGTCAATGTTGTAGACTCCCAGCACCAAACTTAGAGTTTGGATGTGGGGGTTTCTCAACACCAAACTTAGAGTTTGGTTGTGGCCTCCCAACACCAAACTTAGAGTTTGATTGTGGAGGCTTTGTTTGACTCTGTACTAAGAGAAGCTTTTCATGCTTCCTCTCCATGTATACAGAAGAACACCCTTAGGTATTAAACATAAGGTAGTCCCCATTCAATTGAAGGACTAATTCTCCTCTGTTAACATCTATCACAGCTCCTACTGTGGCTAGGAAAGGTCTTCCAAGGATGAAGCATTCATCCTCCTCCTTCCTAGTGTCTAAGATTATGAAATCAGCAGGGATGTAAAGGCCTTTAACCTTCACTAACACGTCCTCTACCAATCCATAAGCTTGTGTTACTGACTTGTCTGCCATCTGTAATGAGAATGTGGTAGGCTGTACCTCAATGATCCCCAGCTTCTCCATTACAGAGAGTGGCATAAGATTTATGCCTGACCCTAGGTCACATGATGAGCGGATAATTTATACGCTTTTTGGCATTGTTTTTAGTATGTTTTTAGTATATTTTAGTTAGTTTTTAGTATACTTTTATTAGTTTTTAGTTAAAATTCACTTTTCTAGACTTTACTAAGAGTTTGTGTGTTTTTCTGTGATTTCAGGTATTTTCTAGCTGAAATTGAGGGTCCTGAGCAAAAATCTGATTCAGAGGATGAAAAGGACTGCAGATGCTGTTGGATTCTGACCTCCCTGCACTCGAAGTGGATTTTCTGGAGCTGCAGAAGCCCAATTGGCGCGCTCTTAACGGCGTTGGAAAGCAGACATCCTGGGCTTTCCAGCAATGTATAATAGTCCATACTTTGCCCGAGATTTGATGGCCCAAACCGGCGTTGCAAATCAGCTTCAGAATTCCCAGCGTTTAACGCTGGAACTGGCATAAAAATTGGAGTTAAACGCCCAAACTGGCATAAAAGCTGGCGTTTAACTCCAGAAAAAGTCTCTACGCATGAAAGCTTCAATGCTCAGCCCAAGCACACACTAAGTGGACCCAGAAGTGGATTTTTTCGTCATTTACTCATTTCTGTATACCCTAGGTTACTAGTTCACTATTAATAGGATCTTTTGACATTGTATCTGTACCTCATGACACTTTACACGTCTCTCATTGTATCTTCTATGGAATGAGTCTCTAAACCCCATGGTTGGGGGTGAGGAGCTCTGCTGTGTCTTGATGGATTAATGCAATTACTACTGTTTTTCATTCAATCATGCTTGCTTCCATTCTAAGATATCACTTGCTCCTAAACCTGATGAATGTGATGATCCGTGACACTCATCATCATTCTCAACTATGAACGTGTGCCTGACAACCACCTCCGTTCTACCTTAGATTGAGTGGATATCTCTTGGATTCCTTAATCAGAATCCTCGTGGTATAAGCTAGAATTGATGGCGGCATTCAAGAGAATCCGGAAGGTCTAAACCTTGTCTGTGGTATTCTAAGTAGGATTCAAGGATTGAATGACTGTGACGAGCTTCAAACTCCTGAGGGCTGGGCGTTAGTGACAGACGCAAAAGAATCAGTGGATTCTATTCCAACCCGATTGAGAACCGACAGATGATTAGCCGTGCCGTGACAGGGCGCGTTGAACATTTTCACTGAGAGGATGGGAGGTAGCCATTGACAACGGTGAAACCCTACATACAGCTTGCCATGGAAGGAGTCTTGCGTGCTTGAAGAAGAAGACAGTAGGAAAGCAGAGATTCAGAAGATAGAGCATCTCCAAAACCTCAACCTGTTCTCTATTACTGCAAACAAGTACTTATTTCATGTTCTTTTACTTTTTACAATCAATCCTGATAATTATTGATATCCTGACTAAGAGTTACAAGATAACCATAGCTTGCTTCAAGCCAACAATCTCCGTGGGATCGACCTTACTCACGTAGGTATTACTTGGACGACCAGTGCACTTGCTGGTTAGTTGTGCGGAATTGCAAAAGTGTGATTGCAATTTCGTGCACCAAGTTTTTGGCGCCGTTGCCGGGATTGTTCGAGTTTGGACAACTGACGGCTTATCTTGTTGCTTAGATTAGGACTGTTTTATTTTAGTTGGTTTAGAGTCTTTTATTTGAGTTTAGTTTCATATTTTAAGTTTGGTGTCAATTGCATGCTTTTGTTTCTTTTGATTTTTCGAATTTGCATGTCCTAGTCCCTTTTTGATCTTTAAAAATTCTAAGTTTGGTGTCTTCTTTTTGTTTTCCTTTAAGTTTTCGAAATTTGTGTCTGATTTTCTAAAATTTAAGTTGGTGTCATTTTGTTGTTTTCTCTTCTCATTTCAAAAAATCAAATTTTTTCAAAATAATTTCAATCATATCTTTTAATTGCTATTCAAATCTCCTTATTGACTAATTGATTTAGTTTTTATTTGCTTGATTTATTTTATTTTCGAAAATTTATTTGTTTTCCTTTTGTTTTATTTTATTTTTTCGGTCAAAAAAAATATTTACTTTACTTGTGAATTCATATCATATTCCCTTTCTCCATCATGGACCTAAGTGGAATTGAACAGTCCAGAAGGACTCTGGGTCATATGCTAACCCATTACAACTGCATATAGGAGTAGCATCTGTATACCTCCCATTAAAGCAAGCAGCTTTGAGCTAAATCCTCACTCATTATCATGGTGCAGCAAAATTGCCAGTATTCCGGTCTTCCACAGGAAGAACCTACTGAGTTTTTGGCACAATTCTTACAATTGC
The DNA here is from genome assembly GCF_003086295.3 of Arachis hypogaea. Classification (NCBI taxonomy): domain Eukaryota; kingdom Viridiplantae; phylum Streptophyta; class Magnoliopsida; order Fabales; family Fabaceae; genus Arachis; species Arachis hypogaea. The sequence continues at coordinate 105,855,611 of NC_092038.1, forward strand.
TGACACAGTACGTGATAAAGAGGTGGATCAGGATGTCTACAGACTATTACTGTTTCCATTTGCTGTAAAAGATCAAGCTAAGAGGTGGTTGAATACCAACCTACAGCAAGCATAAAGACATGGAAACAGTTATCAGACAAATTCCTGAATCAGTTTTACCTCCAAAAAGGATGACACAGCTAAGGCTGGACATCCAAGGCTTTAAACAAGAGGATAATGAATCCCTTTATAATGCCTGGGAGTGGTATAGAGGTATGCTAAGAAAATGCCCCTCTGAAATGTTTTCAGAGTGGGTACAGCTGGACATCTTCTACTATGGGCTTATAGAAAAAGCTCAGATGTCTTTAGACCACTCAGCTGGTGGATCTATACATATGAGGAAGACAATTGAAGAGGCTCAAGAGCTTATAGATACTGTTGCTAGAAATCAATATTTGTACTCTACAATGAGTTCTCTACAAAAGAAGAAGTATGGCAGTAGCCACTGATCCTAATCCTCAAGAACAGATGGTTGAGCTTAATCAGTAATTACAACTGATGACAAATAGTTAGCAAAATTTAAAGAAATGCTCCAAGAAACTAAAATTAAAAAATAGAATAAGAACAGCAAAAGCAGCTATCACAGATAAAAAATCAAGAGTTGACGAATGGAAACATGAATAACATTCGATGCTCAAGTAGCAAAAAGCCAATATAAGGAACTATTGACAGAGGATAGCCAAACCACTTGAGTCCAAAATCCCTTGAGACATTAAGGAAGCTTGCAGAAGAAGGGGGGAATACTTCTTTGAGATCTTAATCATAAGAAGGATTGGAGAGAAACTGAAAAGTATTTCTACTGAAGAATGAGTGCAGTCATTCGAAAAGCTTAACAGAAAAGCTTCAGATCAGGAAGCTTTACGATCAGCACTGAAGTGCTGCAAAGACAGCTGTGTGACCTTGGAGCAAGCACAATTAAACCTGCACCCTATCAGAAGCTGGGTTGACTGGAAGAGTAAACCTAACCAATATAACTCCAACGCGATGGCTCCATTAAATCCACAGGCATATAAGGACAGATGGCAGTTGCCATTCGCCTTTCCACGACTTGGGTGAAAATGGAGGAGCCAAAGTGCAACCTCATTCTAAGGACTCCTGCACTGGACAACTTCATTGATAGACAAAGGGAAGTCCCTGAGAGTCAATGAGGAGATTCAAGTAATCTGTACAAGCTA